>NC_061107.1:32178250-32245589 GCF_015104395.2 Macrobrachium nipponense | reverse complement strand
TGGGCGATCTGCTGTGATTGGTGTCATAAACGGGGTTTTTCTCCACTCGCAACCTCTCTTCAGTGAATAGCAGACTTTTTAACCTTCCTCAGAGACAAGAAACGTTTGTCCTTTTCTGCCATTAGAGGCTACAGGGCGGCTCTGAGTTTGGTGTTACACCTTAGAGGTATTGACATCTCCTCCTCTTCCTGTGAACTTTCCTTGCTAGTTAAGGGGTTTGAGCAGTCTAGTTCTCCTTGGGAGCTCAAACCTCCGATGTGGGATGTTTCCTTGGTTCTCAAGAGCTTCACCAAGAGTTCATACGAGCCCATGCGTCACTCATCTGACAGGAACATGACGCTCAAGACAGTTTTCCTCTGGCCTTGGCATCTTCCAAGAGGGTAGGAGAGCTCCACGGTCTAAGCTATGATGTGAAGCACACCAGGGATTGGGGGTCAGTGTCTTTCGAATTTGTCCCGGAATTCGTGGCCAAGACCCAAAATCCCTCTGTGCACGATGACAGGTTCACTTCGTTTTCCATTCCATCACTGAATGACTTTGTGGGTGGTGATGCTCAAGAGCTTTTGTTGTGTCCCGTCCGGGTCCTGCGTTGCTATCTTAAAAGGACTTGGCACCTTAGACCAGGCTGCCTGAGACTTTCTGTTAGCACAGGCTGTGCGAAGAAAGAGGGTTCTAAGAATACTATGTATATTTGGATACGGAAAGCAATCAGACAGGCATACTTGGCTCTTGATGATTCCACCACCACGTCTGTGCAGGCTAGAGCACATGACATTTCGAAAAGAACTTGAACAAAGTTTCTCTTTGGTTCCCTATACAATGGTTATCCCATATATCATTGTACGTCACTCAGGGTATGAGTGGTTAGATATCAATTTATCTAGCTTCTCAACGGGCTTCAGTCCCTCTCCAGAAGTTATTTCTTCTGGAGCTGGAGTGGTGGGAAGGCCCTCTATTGTCAGAAAAAAATTACTAATAATGGTATATTGTGTACTTTTGTATAAACATCATAAATGTCAGCACAAATATAGTGAATAAAAACTAAAGAATAATAAGTAAGGTTCATAAGTATCCTGTAGGCTTGGCTAACCTAAATGAGTACCCAAGGTTAAGACAGCTTTCATTAGTGTTCATACTTGTTTCATATTAAGTTGTAAAGTAGAACAAGCTAGAAAAACACCTGGTTACTAGGTTGGTCAGTGGTGAGCATTGGTGGAGCTTCCCCCTTTCAAAAAGCAAAACTTTATTTGATATAAGGGAGCAAGTAACTCCTGCTTACTTGTACTAATTGATTATCAACTGTAAACATTACTTCATGTATACATTTAAATGGTTATGATATCTGATTTGAAATATCATATTACATCCACTATTACTTTTTTCACCATTTTTATATATAAAATTGGCATTTTTTTCCTTTTCAAATGTATAAAAAGGCCTGTTTTTCACATCTTCACATATAAAAAAAGCCCTGTTGTATTTTCTATATTCATAAAGGCCTCTAATGTTTCCTGTATTTAAAAAAGGGCCTTTTTTAAAAGTGCAAGATGTTTGTAGTATTTTGGAAGGTTTTTTTACAATGGCCACTGTTCAGTAATGTTCTAGATGAAAAAAGGCACTTCTCTTTTTTTTCTATGGAAGGATCTTTAACATTCAAAAGGCTTTCTGACCAAAATTATGAAAGATAAGAAATAGTAATTGTGGAATACTTTTAAAGAGAAACAGGACAAAATTTTCAGATGCAGAGAAACTTAACAATGTCTAAAAATTACTTTCTGCTTTTCAGGTCAGAAGCTCAAGATATCTAAGCATAAGTGGATCAGATATGACTGTGATTCTTCAAGAACTCTCACGATCAGGGCTGGGCAGGATGGGATGTCCTCTCTACCCACCAATCAGGCCTGGGCAGGAAGTGATGTCCTCTCCAACCAACCACCAGTGGGGCCGGGGCAGGAAATGATGCCTTCTCTACGCACCAGAGTACCATTACTTGACATTTCTTAATAGTGTCCACATCATTCCACTGGTGTGTCTGCTTTTAGGACATGTGGACAGTCTCTCAGCCTGGCTGCCTTGAAGCTTCCAATTATAATTCACACATCCTTTTTGGATACTGCTGCAGCCAGGATGCAAATGGACCTCAGGTAAATGTTATACAATACAGGTTTTTTTTAGTCATTAGCAGTTTCATTGTAATTCTGGTTTCTAAAATTAATACATGTAATATGAATTGGTTGTATATACATATAAGTACTGCATATACAAGCATAATGAACTGCTTACAACTGCTAAGAGACTCAGCTAATAAATACTGCATTTTTATTTATATGTGTTTGCTAATAAATACTGCATTTGTATTTGCTTTATAGTACTTCATTTTCTGTTTATTCATTTATTTTTTCTTTTTCTTTTCCTTTTCAGTTTCTCATTGCCAGGGAAGTGGCAGAGGCGGCGAAGGCTCTGCCGCAGAAGTGGCAGAGGAGGCAAAGGCTCTGGTAAAGCCCCCAACTAATATATGGCTATCCACTGACCCTGAAAGACACCCAAACAACACCAATGTTTGTGAAGTAACAAGAATTATGTGCAACTACTTTTTCCATGCCCTTTTTACGTAGAAATTGTACTAGAAGTTCTCTCTATAGGAACTACAAGCTAAAGGTTTTACAGACATTATATCAAATCTGTATTTTAATGTGGTTGTCTTATTGTAAGCAGGTTGGGTATACTCAAACACGAGCAATATGCAATAGCTGTATTTTCACACAGTTCAATACATGATGAGCAGCAGTGCACGTGACAATGTTGAGGCTACGCTTACTCAAGCGAGACTGCCCCAGACTCAATTTCTCCCGCCTTAAACACATTTTGGCGGGAATACAAGTAACTTTCATATGAATCATATGGAAACATCCTACACTTATACATAGTCATTTTTGTACAAAGCTTTCAAGTTACAAAAATGACTGTTATATATTTATTGTATAGTGTTATTTTACTTGTAAAAATCTTGTAAAATTCATGTGGTTACATGAAATTGTAGCTGTAACTTCCATAACAGCTTGACCCATGCCAGGGGTGCTGTGCAGACCCTCTTAGCTCAGTACTCGAGACGTCCAGTAGTTCCTTCTACGTCCTCATTTGTACGACCCCCTAAGAAGGTTAAACCCTTTCGTGGAGCTCCTCCCTCGAGAGCAGCTCCTCGAGGGAGAGGGCTTCCAAGAGGAAGAGCTTCCTTCAAGCCCAAGACATCGAAATGAAGATCATGTCCTTCAGACACCAGTCGGAGCCAGACTGAAGTTTTTTGCGGGAGCATGAAGAGAGAGAGATACGGACCCTTGGTCCCTCAAGATCGTGGAGCAGGGGTACAAGATCCCCTTTTTGGATTCTCCTCCTCTATCCACAACTCCCAGAGACCTTTCTCCGTCATATCAGGGAGAGAAAAAGTGGATTCTTTTTGATCTATTAGATCAGATGATCGAAAAAAGAGCGGTGGAGCAGGTCGTGGACCTGGGGTCACCAGGATTTTACATCAGGATTTTCCTGGTACCGAAGCAGTCGTCGGGTTGGCGTCCAGTCCTAGACGTAAGCAGGCTCAATCTTTTTGTAGAAAAGACCAAATTCAAAATGGAGACGCCTCAGTCTGTTCTAGGAGCCTTGAGACCAGGCGACTGGATGGTGTCCTTAGACCTGCAGGACGCGTACTTTCACGTTCCAATCCATCCTCTTTCAAGGAAATATCTAAGATTCGTTTTAGGAAACAAAGTCTGGCAGTTCAAAGCCCTTTGTTTCATCTTGAGCACGGCTCCGATGGTCTTTACCGTCATCATGAAGAATGTGTCGAGGTGGTTACACTCTTCAGGGATAAGAGTTTCCCTATACCTCGACGATTGGCTTGTCAGAGTGTCGTCGAAGGAGAAATGTTTGAAGGACCTTCAGTTAACATTAGCCTTAGCGAAGTCCCTGGGACTTCTTGTCAACCTCGAAAAGTCACATCTGACCCCGACACAGTCCATCGAGTATCTGGGGATTCAGATGGATTCAGTGGCTTTTCGGGCGTTTCCGTCCCAGGAACGTCAGCGGCTAGGCTTAGAGAAAGTCTCTGCCTTCCTGGGGAAAGAGACTTGCTCGGTGAGGGAATGGATGAGTCTGCTGGGCACCATTTCCTCGCTGGAAAAGTTTGTTTCCTTGGGAAGACTGCACCTCAGGCCTCTCCAGTTTTTCCTTGCGGAGGAATGGAAGGCCAAAGACGATCTGAATGCGATCTTGAAGATCTCAGAGTCGGTGAAAAGCCATCTAAGATGGTGGCTCGATCCTCAGAAGTTGCAAGAGGGCTTATCCCTAAATCTTCTGAGCCCCGACCTAGTGTTGTTTTCAGACGCTTCCATTTCGGGCTGGGGAGCAACACTAGGAGGGTAAGAAGTGTCAGGCTCCTGGAGAGGGGAACAGGCAGTCTGGCACATCAATGTGAAAGAACTGGCAGCGATCTTCCTGTCGCTGCAGTTCTTCGAAGAAAAGTTGACAAACAAAGTTATCCAAGTCAACTCGGACAACACCACAGCCCTCGCATATTTGAAGAATTAGGGAGGAACACACTCCCGAACTCTGTTTCACCTGCCAAAGGAGATTCTGCTGTGGGCAAGTGTGAGAAAGATCAAGATCCTGACGAGATTCATCGCAGGAGTGCAGAACGTCAGGGCGGACCTTCTCAGTCGACAGAACCAAATCCTGCCGACAGAATGGATCTTGCATCAAGACGTGTGTCAGGAGCTTTGGAAGTTGTGGGGACGTCCTCTGGGCGACCTATTCGCGACGTCGAAGACGAAGAGGCTTCCTCTGTATTGCTCCCCGGTCCTGGATCCTGGAGCAATCGCTGTGGATGCATTGCTCTGGAGTTGGACGGGCCTAGACCTTTATGCCTTCCCACCATTCAAGATCATGGGGGAAGTCATGAGGAAGTTTGCGGCTTCAGAAGGGACAAGGTTGACCCTGATCGCCCCGATGTGGCTGGCGGGAGAATGGTTCACAGAGGTCATGTCATTCCTTGTAGACTTCCCAAGGACGTTGCCCTGGAGGAAAGATCTACTCAAACAGCCTCACTTCGAAAGGTATCACCAAAACCTCTCCCTTGGTGCCCAGCTGTTGATCCAACTAAATGAGTCAGCTCTTTTCCTTTTACTAAAACTTATCATCCTTCTGCTTCCTCCCCCTATAAGGTACAGATTTTATGTTGATGACTTTTGGATTGGTTTTGGACATGATTTGGACTTACTTATTGGATTTGGTGGAGGTTGAGGATGGTTGGCATGCCACCTCACCCGTAGAACTCGAGTACCTAACGTGGTCGAGCGAGGGGAAAGTTTAGATGTCAAACTCTGCTCTTAGTGCTGGGTCTGATCTCGACGGACATCATGACGCCTTAAGCACTGAGGGTGGGGTGTATATCTGGGTGGTACCCCTAGGGCAGCCCTGTATGGGATAACACTGTCCTCTAAATGTGGCTCCATGGTGGGTGGGGGGCTACCTGGACGAATCATCAATTGTACGTCTTATGGAGACACTAAAACCTTCTGTTGACGACTTGGGCAAGGATAAGGACAAGGAAAATTGTGGTAATTCCTCTATTGTGACTTTGGAGCCTTTTTCAAATTAGCTCCTTGTTACAAACATTTTGTATGTAAAACCAGTCCCTTTAGACTGGAATTATGATACCCTATTTAATGAATTTTGTAAATTTGGAAACTTAAAAGAATTACGGAGTAGACTTGGCAAAAATTATGGTTGTTTTGAATTTTGGATATTTTTCAACAACGAATCGGAAGCTCACAGAGCCTACAGAGAGTTTAGGTCAGACTCTATGAGTGTTGGACTTGTAGAGGCGGAAGAGGTCCCTAGGCATCTTGAGATATATAGACCACCAACTGAAACTAAAGATTCAAGTAAAATAAGTAAAATCTCCAGATCACCAGACCCAGCTAAGTGGTTGATTATTACAACACATGGTGAGAGAGGCAACTTCTTCAAGGTGAAAAGGTTGGTAAGCCAGAAGATCGGCAATGTTGGGAGCCCAGAAGTAACTCGCTTTGGGCGTAATAGTTTTTTAGTTCATGCCAAGACCAATGTTCAATCAGTAATGCTCCTAAATTTAAAGCTTAATCCCGAAGGTATGATAAAAGAGGTAAAACCTCACTATAATTTTAGTTATGCAAAGGGTGTCATCTTCAATGAAGATTTACATGAAATGGACGAAGAGGAAATTTTGGAGATGTGTCCAGACGTGGTTTGGAAGGTTTTCAAGGTGCCCCGCTCATCTATGATTATTTTAACATTTGTAAGTCCTTTTTTGCCATCTGAAATTGTTCTTGACAATGAAATTATGAAAGTTCGTCCTTATAGACCGAGAGTGCTCCAGTGCTTTAAATATTTTGGCTTTGGACACTCCTCAAATGTTTGCACCAGAAATAAACTGTGAATCGTGTGGCAAGCCTGAGCACGAGGAATGTTCTGAACTGGTAATTTGTGTGAACTGTAAGGGCGACCATCGAGCCCGAGATAAGAAATGCAGTGAATTTAAAAAAGAACAGGAGGCATTACTTAAATCTATTGCTGAACACATCAGTGTGGGACAGGCCAAGAAGCTGTTGGGAAAGAAAACTTATTCAGATGCCTTGAAGGCACAACAGTCGGATATTGCTACTTCTGGTGCCCCTTCTGGTGGTGCTCCCCGGGGGTCCCCTAATGGGGTTTCCCATGCCCTCTCTGGTGGGGCTCCCCATGCCCCCCCTGTTGGGGCTCCCCGTGCCCCCCTTGGTGGGGTTTCCCACGCCCCTCTGGTGGGGCTCCCCACGGCCCCCCTAGTGGGGCTTCTCATGGCCCCTCTGGCGGGGCTCCTCATGTTGTAGAGACTCTGGTCAAGCCAGGGGACCCTGTTGTTTCAAGGGTTCAAGCCAGGTCTCAATTTGTTGACGACTTTTCTCTGTCAGGGACATTGCCTGACATTGAGCCCTCACCTGATCTTGACATTACAGTGCACCGTGGAGATGAGGTGGAGGAGATAGAGGCCCTCTTTATTCGTCAGAAGAGGGCCCTTTCTCCCTCTTCGCCTCATTCACGGTCACTCAGCAATCGTAGAAAAAACAAAAGTAAAACTGAAAGGGCAAGTGAAAGCTCATTTTCTAAAAGATCTGTAACACCTAGATCTAGGTCAAATAGTACTGGTAAAACTGATAAGATCTCTCTCACCAGGACACAGATTCCTAAATTAGTAGGGAATTTTAAGATCCCTTCCTCTAAATAATGGCTCTCATGCAGTGGAACATCCGTGGCTTTATACCAAATAGAGAGCAAGTTCGGGTTCTGTTTAGGGATCATGATCTATCTGCAATGTGTCTTCAGGAGACAAAGTTGGGAGAGAACACTCCCAACTTGGGTTTTAATTATTCATTCCTTAGGTCTCCACCCCTGATAGGTGTACGTGCTCAGGGAGGCACAGGCATCATAGTCCGCAAGTCTGTTAATCATAGGGTTGTTCAATTGAACACTGTGTCGCAGGCTTGTGCAGTTCAAATTTTCAATTATAAAATGGGGGAAAAAAATCCCACCTATTTGTTCTTTAATACTTAGATCCATCATTAGAAAGTAGATTGCAGGATGCGCAGGGTAATCCTCGTCAGCTAGAATTAAACGATCTACAGACATTGATAGACCAGCTTCCTAAACCCTTCATTTTGATGGGGGATTTTAATGCCAAGCACACCCTCTGGGGAGAGCCAAACTGCGACCGGTGGGGTTTAATAATAGAACAGCTGCTTGACTTAAATGACATCACTTTAATGAATGATGGTTCCCCTACAAGACATGATGTTTTTCATAATACTGACTCAGCCATTGACCTCACTATCTGCTCTTCGTCCTTGAGGTTAGATTACCAGTGGGTAGTAGACCAGAATGATCATGGCAGTGATCATTGGCCCATTCACTTAAAGTTTATGAAAAATATTCCATCTCCATGTTACCAAAATGGAAGGTAGGGGAGGCTGACTGGGGATTATTCAAAAAATCTACTGAAGTTGATCAAGATATAAAAGATTTTCAGAGCCCAACATCCGCATATGAGTATTTAATCAGTATATTGCTGTGTGGTGCCATGCTGTCTATTCCTCGAACTTCTGGTAAGCCTCGTCGTTCTCTAGTACCTTGGTGGTGTGATGCATGCGCCTTGAGCCGAAAGATAACAAGAACTTGCTACAAGAGATATCGTAGATATCCTTGCTTGGTAAATAAAATTATCTATAAAAGAGCTCTTGCTAAGCAAAAGAAAACATTTAAGCAGGCAAAGAGGGAATCGTTTATCAGATAAATAAGTGAATTAAAATATGATTCCCCTATGTCGTTTGTCTGGAACAGAATCCGAAAGCTGCAAGGGAAATTTTCTCCACCTCCCTTGCCTATATTGAAAATTGATGGCTTCCTCATATCTGATTCTGGAGAAGTTGCAGAAACCTTTGGTAGGCATTTCTCTAATATATCTAGTGCCCTACATTACTCTCCTGCATTCAGGAATATTAGGGACGGTACCACGGTTGTTCCTGCTGTTAGTTTAAATTCAGAGTCGTATAATCTTCCTTTCACCATGAAAGAATTAGATCATGCAATCTCGTTATCTTCCCCAACATCTCCTGGGGAAGATGATATACTGTACTCAATGATTTTTAATTTGCCTAGAAGTACAAAACAATTTCTTTTAGACATTTTAAACAGTTTTTGGCTTTCAGGAACTTCACCAGAGTCTTGGAAGATATCGATTATTGTACCTGTTTTAAAACCTTTTAAAGATTCCTTCCTTCCTAAGAACTATAGGCCAATTGCTCTAACTAGTTGTGTTAGCAAGATTTATGAGAGGATGGTCAATGCTCGACTTGTGTGGTATTTGGATTCAAAGAATCTTTTATCTAATCGGCAGTTTGGCTTTAGGAAAAATAGAAGTACTTCTGACCCTTTGATGTTCCTTACTCGGGAGATACAGAATGCTTTTGCTGTGCAAAACCAGACTGTTGCAGTGTTCTTTGACTTAGAAAAAGCCTACGACACTACTTGGCGAGGGGGTATCCTTTTGCAACTTGTAGAGTGGGGTGTTGTGGGTAATTTGTTCTATTGTATGAAAGATTTTTTGTCAGAACGTTACCTGAAAGTAAGAGTGGGCTCTTACATTTCTTCTGCTTACCCTCAGGAAGAAGGGTTACCTCAGGGAAGCGTCCTTAGTCCAACACTCTTTAATGTAGCTGTAAACGGTCTACTAGAACAAGTTCCTGTCGGGGTGCATGGTCTGGCCTTTGCTGATGATTATGCAATAATCTGTAGTAAGTCCACAGCTGTTGAAGCTTGTCAAATGATCCAGACTGCTATTAATGCTTCAACATCATGGGCCAGTGCTAAAGGGTTCAAATTTTCACCAGAAAAAACCAAAGCTATGCGATTTTGCCGTTTAAGAAGAGTGGAAGAGATCCCTACGCTGTTTTTAAATGATTCGATTTTACCTTATGAAGATAGCATTAAGTATCTAGGTGTTACATTTGATAAGAAATTAACTTTTACTCAACATGTTAATGAAGTTGTATGTAACGTGAAGCTTCGTCTTAATATTCTTAAAGTTGTATCTAATTTTAATTGGGGGGCAGATCGAATTACCCTTTTGAGGATGTACCAGGTGTTATGCCTAAGCAAAATTGATTATGGTTGTCAAGTTTATGGTTGTGCATGCAAGACAACACTGCAGAAATTAGATGTTGTCCATAATTTAGCTTTACATATTTGTACGGGAGCCTATAGAACTTCTCCAGTAGAAAGCCTATATGTTGAGTCAGGTTTTCCTCCACTATTTATCCGTAGGGAGGAATTAGGCTTGAGAGTCATATCAAGAATACTTTCGTCAAAGCTAAACCCTAACTATAAGTACGTTAGAGAACCAACTGACAGAGCCCCAAATAGACCAAGACTGCCAAAGCCGCTTGAGGTCCGACTAGCAAGCTCTGCCAGGGAGGTGGGATTACTACCCCTTGCAGTAGCTGAAATTTCGCCCTCAAAATTCCCTTCTTGGAATAGGCCACGTTTAGAAATCTGCCCAATTAGGGACAGCAGGAGCAACAGTTCTGGTGATCAGTTGAGGGCAAGTTTCTTGGACCATGCTTCCGAACATGGTGATTCACATCATATATATACTGATGGCTCTAAGGGTTCTGATGGTGTTGGTTGCTCTGTAATGACTAGTGGTAATATCATTAAAAAGAAGCTTCCTTCTAATTCTTCTGTTTTTACAGCTGAACTGCTGGCAGTTTTGACTGCTCTTAAATATATTTTTTATAGTTCTTGTACTAACAAGGTTTTTACCATTTTTACCGACTCTTTGAGTGTTTTATCTTCTCTAAAAAGCCTAGTCTCTTGCCACCCTTTAGTGCAAGAAGTACAAGATTGGTTTTATCTTTTAATTAATAGAAGAGGATTTTCTGTTAGGTTTTGTTGGGCTCCGTCCCATGTTGGAATTGTTGGGAATGAGCGAGCCGACGCTGCTGCTAAGGCTGCAACTAGGCTTAGGCACATTTTCAGCATGGGCGTCCCTGTATCCGATTTTAAAAGTACCATTCGATTTTATTGTAGAGACCAGTGGCAGGCCCACTGGTCTACTTTAGATAATAATCTTAAATTGAAATTGATTAGGCCTTCTGTTCATCCTTGGCCTCATAGCCGGATGGATAGAAGGTCTGAGATAGTTTTAGCTAGATTACGTATTGGCCACACTAAATATACTCACGGGTATCTAATGACAAGTGGAGCGGATAGGCAGGTTCCTCACTGTTCCACCTGTCATGTGGATTTGACTGTGGTGCATATTTTGGTGGAGTGCCCTCATTTTGAAAACAAACGTAGAGCTTGTTTGCTGGCAAATAAGACTCTTGCCGATATTTTAGGTGAAGGTGCTCAGGCAGAGCAAATTATGACATTTTAAAAAAATATTGGTCTTTTTTATGAATTTTAATTTTCTCTTAATTGTTTTAGGTTTGTTTGGTTTTGATGAATGAATGATTGTATGTTTGATCGGTTCTGTGTATGCTTGTTTGTGCGACAGTGACTTTTTATTCGTAAGATATATATGCGCTGAATGGCCCACCGGCTCCGGCGCTTGGCTATGTGCCAAAAATTTAATAATCTAATCTAATCTAACCAAAACCTCTCCGCTCTGGGTCTGACTGCGTTCAGACTATCGAAAAGTTGGCCAGAGCAAGAGGTTTTTCGAAAACAGCTGCGAAAGCAATCGCAAATGCAAGGAGAGCCTCTTCAAGAGCTGTCTACCAATCGAAGTGGGCTTCCTTCAGGGCATGGTGTAGAAAGGAGGGAGTTTCCTCTTCCACGACCTCTGTGAGCCAGATAGCCGATTTTCTACTTTTCTTAAGAAACATGCAGAAATTGGCAGTCCCAACTATCAAGGGATACAAGAGCATGTTGTCAGCAGTTTTTCAGCAGAGGCCTAGACCTCTCTGACAACAGGGATCTTCATGACCTCTTGAGATCGTTCGAGACCACGAAGATTCCTCAGGCGAGGCCACCCTCATGGAACCTTGACGTGGTTCTTAGACTATTGATGTCAAGTCCGTTTGAACCTCTTCACTCAGCGTCTCTTCGGAACTTCACAAAGAAGGCTCTTTTCCTAACTTCTAAGAGAGTTAGTGAAATCCAAGCTTTTAGTAGCCAAGTGGGCTTCAAAGGAGACAACGCTGTCTGCTCTTTGAGTCCAACTTTCTTGGCTAAAAACGAGAACCCGTCTAACCCTTGGCCAAAGAGCTTCGAGATTAAGGGTATGTCGAGTCTGGTGGGCCAAGAACCAGAGAGATTCCTGTGCCCTGTCAGGGCTCTCAAGTTCTATGTTCATAGAATGAAGGAGGTACGAGGTCCCTCAGGTAATCTCTGGTGCTCTGTGAAGAGACCGGAATTACCTTTGTCAAAGAATGCTGTGGCTTTCTTTCTGAGGGACGTCTTTAAAGAGGCTCATTCATCTTACCAGAAAACTGATTTGAGCCTCTTGCGAGTGAAAGCTCACGAGGTCAGAGCTGTCTCTACCTCTCTTGCCTTCCAAAAGAATATGTCAATCAAGGACATCCTTGATGGCACCTTTTGGAGGAGTAATTCGGTATTCGCCTCACATTACTTAAGAGATGTGAGAATGATTTACGAAGACTGTAGTTCTCTTGGGCCATACATTTCTGCAGACACAGTTCTTGGGGGCTGGAGGTAGCTCTTTCCCTATCCCTTAGTTAGGAGTTAGGTCAGTTTTTAATTTTTTGTGTTTTTGGTTGTTGGTGAGATCTTGTGTGAAGATCTCCCATCCATTAGATTAACTTTAGGGGGTTTTGGTCTAGTTGGTCAGGTGGTGGTCAGTTGCTTCATAGCCCTCGTATGTATGGTTCGATGGTCTTGTCACGTTGAGGTCACGTCCCCGTTGACAGAGCATCCAGAGCGCACCAGCACTACAGGTCTCCACCTGGCTGGCAACTCTGATTGAGCAGAAGCAGGCTTAAGTGACAGTAATCACAGAGTCTACTTTGCTAACAGGTGAGGAACCAAGATGTACATCATCTACTTACTTTAGTTTCCTACAAATCCTATTCTGTCTCTTCCCACCATCCGAAGGTGGGATTCAGCTATATATATATATATGTCAGGTAAGTTTCATGAACAAAATGTTATTGTTATAATACAATTAAGTTTGTTCATACTTACCTGGCAGATATATATAATTAAGGTGCCCACCCTCCTCCCCTCAGGAGACAGTGGCATTGATAAAATATGAATAGAAAATGGGAATGGTTCCTGATATCCGTCTCCCAGCGGCAGGAATGGGTACTACCACCTGGCCGCCCACTGCGTGTGCCGTGAGTTTTGAAATTCTGTCGGACTTAAGAAAATACAGCTATATATATATCTGCCAGGTAAGTATGAACAAACTTAATTGTATTATAACAATAAAATTTTAAATTTTGCAACAGGAAGGGAAGAGTCATACAACTCTCCTTTTACTGAAAGAGAATTTGACTCCGCACTTGCTACGTGTAATGATACAGCCCCTGGACCCGATGGAATTCCATATGCAATGATTAAACATGTACCTGTTAATATCAAGTTGTTTATTTTAAGCATTATTAACAGAATAGGGCATGATCATAGTTATCCAAGAGTTTGGGAACTAGCCATTATTTTAGCCTTTTTAAAACATGGTAAGGATAAGTTTTTAGCTGCAAACTATCGACCAATTGCATTGACATCTTGTTTATGTAAGATCATGGAGAAGATGGTCAATGTAAGACTGATATGGTACCTGGAAAAGAAGGGTATTTTATCACCTATCCAGTGTGGATTTAGAAAAATGCATTCAACGACTGAAGTGTTGATATGACTGGAATCCTCTATTTGTGAAGTCTTTGCTTCCAAACAGCACCATGTAACAGTCTTTTTTGATCTTGAGAAGGCATATGATACTGCATGGAGATATGGTATAGTACTTAAAACCATTCATGAATTGGGATTACGAGGAGAGTTACCATTGTTCATTCAATCATTTGTTTCACATAGATTTTTTCAAGTGAGAGTGGGGGAAACTCTATCAGAGAGGAGATGTCAGGAAGAAGTTCCCCAGGGCAGTGTGCTAAGTGTAGCACTATTTGCACTAGCCATTATTGGGATATCCTCTGTCATTCCCCAAAATATTCTCTCAACATTATTTGTAGATGATCTCTCCATATCATTTGCTGAATATAGAATGACGATGGTTGAGAGAAAACTACAACTCTCAATTGACAAAATTATTCAGTGGGCTGATATGAATGGATTTAAGTTTTCGACAAGCAAAACTACTGTTGTCCATTTCTGTCGTATTCGGGGAGTACATCCAGACCCGGATATATACATCAAAGGCCAACGGATCCCATGTGTAAGTGAAGCTAGATTTTTAGGTTTGATATTTGATTGCAGGTTGACATGGGTTCCTCACTTAAAGGTGTTAAAAGTTAAGTGTCTTGAGGCCCTAAATCTTTTAAAAGCATTGTCACATACATCATGGGGGACAGACCGCAAAACTATTTTAAAATTATACAAGGCCTTAATTTTTTAAAAAATTAGTTATGGGTGTGAAATATACTCCTCAGCCACCCCAAGCCGATTAAAGGTATTAGATTCTATACACCATGCTGGTATTAGATTGTCTACAGGAGCGTTTAGAACTTCGCCTATTCCAAGTCTCCTTGTTGACGCTGGAGAATTAACTTTAGACCTCTACCGAAAGTCTTCTATTATTCGGTTGCAAAGACTTCCCAATTCTTTAGCCTGTCAGACTGCAAACTTTGTAAGGCATTTTAGATATTTTGAGTTACACCCAAAATCTCCTCAACCTTACGGTTTTTGGGTAAAACAATTAATAGACAGTCTTGATATAGTAGCAAGAAATAGAGTTCTTCCATTTAGGATATCACCAACCCCTCCATGGAAATTACCAGATATATCTTTTTGTAAATATTTTATTGGTGTAAAAAAGAACCTGACTGAATTAGAAGCCAGGTCTCTCTTTCATGAACATGTCAAAGAACATAGGGAATCGACTTTTATATATACAGATGGCTCCAAATCTGACGCTGGCGTTGGATTTGGAGTATATAGTGGTTCTTTTAATTGTAGAGGTGCACTTCCTCTAGTATCTTCCATATTTACTGCAGAACTATATGGCATATTAACCGCTATTGAGAAAATAGCATTAAAAGATGAGGGCAATTTTACCATTTTTAGTGATGCAAGAAGTGTCCTTCAAGCTTTAGAAGTTTTTAATTCTAGTAACCCTTTGGTTTTAAAGATTTCAGAGTGGCTTTTCATTATTGGTCTGAAAGGCATAACAGTTCGATTTTGTTGGGTTCCGGCACACGTAGGTGTGTGTGGAAATGAGGCAGATTCACTGGCAAAGAATGCTGCAGCTGAGTTGCTACCAAGAAGGTATCCCATCCCATGTAATGATTTTTTACTTACAATTAAGAATTTTATTTATAATAATTGGCAAAAGCTTTGGGATAGCTTAGCTGATAATCAGATGAGAGAAATAACAAATGTTATATCCCCTTAGAAATATAACGTGATGCCCCGAAAGTGGGAGACTACTCTTTGTCGTCTCCGAATTGGTCACATTCGGATGAGAGACAGAGTTTCTGCTAGCTGGCGAACACCAACCATATTGTGACGACTGTTTGATACCCTTGACAGTGAGGCATTTGTTGACTGAATGCCCCACTTATAGCATGGAAAGAAATAGATATCTGCTTGAGGCTCGAGGTGAGGATGGCAGGTTCATCCTTGTCAAGATTTTTGGACGTGTCGTACAATGCAAGTGGCATTTTTAGATTTATTTCAGAAGCAGGTCTTCTGACCAAGCATTCTCTTTCAGTGATGCCCTTCGGGCTGAATGTAGCCCCCAGGATATTCACAAAAATACCGGAAGTAGTGGTACAACAACTGAGATCACAAGGGATAATGGTAGTAGCGTACCTCGACGATTGGCTGATTTGGGAGCCAACCGTCGAGGAATGCCTCAGAGCCACAAACAAAGTACTTCAATTTCTGGAACACCTAGGGTTCCAAATAAACAGGACAAAGTCCAGACTCACTCCGGAGTCGCGTTTCCAATGGCTCAGCATTCATTGGGACTTAACCTCTCACAATCTGTCAATTCCGGTGGACAAGAGGAAAGAAATAGCCAAGTCAGTAAGGCAATTCCTCAAGAACAAATGGGCATCAAGGAGAAACTAAGAAAGGATCCTAGGTTCACTCCAGTTTGCGTCAGTTACAGATGTTCTGCTGAAAGCAAGACTCAAAGACATAAACAGAGTTTGGCACTCAAGAGCAAATGCCAAATCTCGGGACAAGTTGTCAGTGATCCCGCAGATTCTTCAAAATCATCTCCGTCCATGGGCGGAGACAAAGAACCTGTCCAAGTTGGTTCCTCTTCAATATCCTCCTCCGGCGTTGATCATCCACACAGACGCCTCGCTAAGCGGATGGGGAGGATACTCTAAGTTCAAAAAAGTTCAAGGAACTTGGTCACCTCAGTTCCGCCAGCTCCACATAATTTGATTTTAATCATTTGATTTAATTATATAAGAGTATCTTCTATTAGTAAATATATCCTGTTGATATATATGCGCTGAATGGCCTTTGGCTCCGGCGCGTGGCAAATGGCCACAAATTTTATAAATTCAATTCAATTCTCAAGAACTACGTACTGCCCACCTCCATATAGCCAGGACCAACCATTCGTAATTTAATCAAGTGAAGATTGTATTCGTCATATTATTAATGATTACTGTATAGCAGAATGTACGGTTAATTTTAGTACTAACTTTGGTTAAATCTTTAATTGAAATTATTACTCCAGTTTTTTACAACATTTTCTCAATATTCAGTATAAGAATGAATGGAAGTGAGGAGGCATGCAATTTAGTTACAAGACATCCTGCCTTGATTACTGAATTAAATATGAAGTCTAACCTCAAAAATTGTCATTTTGCTTTCATAAAGAATTAGCTTGGGTCATTTCTTTTAACTGCAATTACAATTGTCAACATAGAGTAGTTGTTAAAAACTGCTTTGTAGTAGAGATTTCCTTTCAAGGGTTTATAAATCTTTTTTTTTTTGGTGAAGATGTCTTTTGATGACCTTTAATTTCTCCTGGTCCCCGTGATATTACCGAAATGCAGACAGGAGTTGCAGGGACTTTTCCTTTGTCATGTTGCCTGTAACAGTTTGGGACACAATTTTTAGTGATAGGCACTACTACTCACCCTAAGGGGTGTCTCCATATATGAAAGGTTTAGTGTTTGCATCCCCATAGGAGCAACTGAAACATTGTTACATCATTTAAATTTTTCCTAGATATACATCTCAAAGCCTTTCATATAGGTCTTACCTTTCTCAACCACCCAGTTACTTTTTTTTTTTTTTGTAATCTGCTGAAAGAGCAAGGGTTGGCTTTTGTTGGAGAACCTGGGTAATCCCTCTGCCCCTCCATCTCCAAGAAGTTACTCTCATTGTTGTCCAGATCACAGCTGGTCCAGCAGATGTGTTGTATGGCACTCCATACATGAAAAGTCCTGGTTTGTACACCAAGGTAAAATGTGAATTACTTTTTAAAATTTGTCATATTATACGTAAAGTATAATCTGCATTGCTAAACAGACATGGATCACAGTATGACATAGCTATGTACAAAATGTTGATTTGAAAATTGGGGATATTGCGTGCAAACTCTTTGTAAAAAAAATTTTCAAGTCATAAGCTATGCCTCTGATATGGTTTTCATCGATTAAATTTACCTTGCCAATATTATTAAAATTTCTACTTGACAGACATCAAAGGGTGTCCTGTCAGTCATTTGTATTATTTCTGAAAAGGGTAACACAATAATAATCTTTTATTAGCTATTAAGGAATTATAGGTAACTGTGCCAAAGAGACAACTTATATTAAACTTAACAAATATTTATAAAAATTTATTCGATATTTATACTGTACACACACACCAGTAAAACAAAATATAACTGAGGAACAGCACATGTTGACCACACTGACATGTAGCTCATAATTATGAATCAGTTACTGCTCAGCACATCACATTGGCAAAGTCTTTGGTAAAACTTCAAAACATCTGGATGTGCACGTATACATGTGGGATTAAAATCCAGTACCCTTATACTCTTGAGGTTCTTGGCTCGAGACAGTGCCACGTATGCTTGACCAGATTCAAAGACTTTGGAGAGGGACATTTCTGCGCAGTCCAAAGTCATACCCTGAAAACAATTCAAATTTTGTATTTATTAAAACCTGTTGTACTTATACAGGACACATTTCCAAAAATACAAAAACCACTTAGTTAATTTAAATATATTCAAGAATAACGGATTTGAGATTCAATCTGATTACGGTTCACCTGGGTGCTAGTCTTTTCACAGCAATAAATTACAGTAAACCCCCTGATTTGCGCGGGATGTGTTCCAGAACCCCCTGTGAACAGTTAAAATCTGTAAATACTTGGTATCCTCCTCCTAAAAATGCTTTTAATTGCCTATCTTGAAAGTTCAAATACCAAATGTATACTTAAAAAGTATCATCCTACATCAAATATACCTTAAATTCTTGCAGTATTATTATTATAATTTATCATTATTACAGGCAGTCTCCTGTTATTGGCTGCCTGTTTTCGGTGTTCTGGTTTTATGGTGCTTATCTAGCACCAAAAATCAGTTCCTGTTATCAGTGCTGATACACACCTAACAAAGGCGCCATTAACCAGTTATCAGCCGATAACAAAAAATTCCTCTGGTCCTGCATTGGCAGCAGCGGGGAGCAAACTCAGGCTACCAAATTGACAGGCAGGTACGCAGCCAACTGTCCAGTGGGGAACTTTTATGTATGTCAATATGTTTTTTAAAGAAGTCTGGCATAATTTGTTTGTTAAAGAGATTCCCGGGTTGAGTTGTCTGAGATTCTGTAATGTGCACCCCCTTTGAGTATGTGCATGTACCAGACCTTTAGAGAGCTGGAAGTGATCATATGTAAACAGCCCATTGTTGGTAAGGCAGAACAGACAGACAGAGCTAGGCATGTCTTTCAAGTCTCCTGTCATCTTGCACAGATAGGAAGAATATAGTGCTCTGTTTTCACAAAACTAATTTATGGTTTCATTTCAGGGCAGGAACTTTTCTTGGAGCAATCCTGCACTCAAGCACTATAGTACTGCCATGGCTATCATTGGCCAGAAGTTACTGTTGCCTCCAAGGTTATGCTGTTGCTGAAGCACTGTAAATAAAATTCGTTTCTATATATATATATATTTCAAGTTTTGATCACACCAAGAACGTATAAAGCCATTGGCCATAGTCACTGACCCAAAGATTGTGTAACAAAATTGGTGCTGTGACTAGGATATTTTAAGAGGCAGCGCTTCAGTGTGATTTTATTGTGTTAGCCTAAAGTTTAAGCACAATTCAACTTAGCAGCATCAGAGATGGTGAAGCCTGTGGAGCTACCCACGGCAATGGGTTTGGAAGGCCCAAAGTAAGTATATCTTAGTTCTACCAGACCACTGAACTGATTAACAGCTCTCTTAGGGTTGGCCCGAAGGATTTAGATATTTTCATGTGGCTAGGAATTATATGCTTACTTAGGAACAGGATCTACAGCTTATTGTGGGATCCAAACCACATTGAGAAATGAATTTCTATCATCAGAAATAACTTCCTCTGATTTCGCGTTGGTAGAGTGGGGAATTGAACCCAGACCCTGAGAACTGTAGTCCAGCACATAACTGACATGTCCGAGGAAGACCAGATTTATGAGGTTTGAGAAGAAGCAATAAAATGTAGCTCATGCAAAGCAACAAGCAGCAAGAGCAGAGGCTGAAATGCAGAAGCAGCTGAAAGGCAGTATGGAAATGAATGTAAAGTGTTGAGAGACAAAGCCGATGTTGGCAAAGCCCAAGTTATCCAACAGCTCAATCACACATGATAATTTTTATATTAATGTTTAAAAGCAAGTCAATGTAACTTTCTTAAAAGTTTTACATAATCTTTTTGTTTGAGATATTTCCAGGCTTATCACATAATAAGTCCCTACTTGGGAAGGTAGAAAAGACAGAGGAGCAAGACAAGGCAACAAATAGGCAAAGCTGAAGTCTTGCAGTCATCTCGTGCCGACAGAAAGGAGATGGAGCCTTGTTCAACAAAACTATTTGAGTCATACCTAAAGAATGATGATAAAGAAATCCCTGCTACTATTCATACGAGTACAATTGGCCAGAACAGTTTTTGTAACCTCCATGGTTATGTCATTGCTGGAGTGTGTACATTAAATTTTTATCTATATATTTCGTTTTTAATCACACCAGGCATAAAGTCTTTGGCTACTAAGACATAAGCACCTTACACACACACACACACTCACTCATCACTCACTCACATCACTCACTCACTCACACTCACTCTCACTCACTCACTCACTCACTCTCTCTCTCTCTCTCTCTCTCTCTCTCTCTCTCTCTCTCTCTCTCTCTCTCTCTCTCTCTCTCTCTCTCTGTGACACTGGGGAATTTAGCTAAAAATGTTTCCCAATCAAAAGGACTAAGTGACCAAAATGGGATTAGCATCGGTTTTCACCTGTCATTAAAAACAAGCCATATGCTGGGAAGCCACTTAGGACTGTCACAAACAATAATAAAGTGGAACTCTAAGAAAAACGGTTTATCCAATTTGAATAATAAAAATGTGTTCAATGAATAAACACTCATGCACAGGAGTGTTTATTCAATATGTATACTACGGCTATGCGATCCGTGCACCCAACTTTTCCATATATTATCAACTAGCTAAAATTGTAAAGTTATAATAAACTGTAAAAATATACATAGGCTAAAGTGATAAATCAACAGTTACAGTAAAATTATATTCTAAAACAAAATGGCTTCAGATATCATCTAAAACTTTAATTTCTTTCAGAAATCCTAATGGGTCTCTGTATCTATGTCACCCAAAATCCTAGCAAGAGATTTAATCTGAAGATCAGGTTTAATTCAGGCTGCTAAAAACCTGTAGCAGATCACCAGTGGGCTCAACCAACAATCTTCTGTAATAATAAAAACACATTCATGAGTAGAATAGAATATAAAATTTAGGCCAAAGGCAAAGCCCCCTTCACATGGTGAGGGGGTAAGGCATCCTGCCTTCATTCTTGCTTTAAATACCCTCCACACACAAGCTGACTGACAAAGCCAAAATGAAGTTCTATTTCAGATGGCATTACATGTATACAACAGTACATACTAAGTTTGTCTTCAAGTTCTGACACAGCAACACAGCTAAATGGAATTTGTGAATCAACTTTATTCACCACCTACCTGTGATTTGTGTATAGAAAAAGCCCAAGCAAGTTTCAGAGGAAATTGTCTTCTGGTAAGGTACATGCCTCCTGCAGCCTTTATAGTCCACTTTTCATGCTTGATTTCTGTTGTAATACCACACACAAATCTTATAATTGGGCAGCCTGGAATAAAAGGTGTACACACTCGTAAAGTTGTTCTGCTTTTGAAAATTCTAAATGTATAGAACATGCAATTTTCAATGTTTTTCAGTTCATAAGTCAAATTTAAAATATTTCAAAAATGTCCCATCAATCACATATATATATCTACCTACATTCATGGTCTTTTTATGTCTCCAGACTCACAGTCTTTTGTCTAACAGACAGGAAACTCGTGATCTTGCTTGCATGCATCATCCAAACTTTCAGTATCTATCAATCTCATTCCTCAATGTTGGAGAGTCCACAGTACTGTTAAAACTCCACAGAGGATTTACTACCTTGTTTCCTTCAATGCGCAACTGACATTTTCAGCATTATTTATTATATAAAATTATTTTCTCTAACATTCATTGTCCTTTTCCAGTTCTTTACTTTCCATAGGTGACAATAATATCACTACACCTTAGCAAGCACTTTTCAATTGCTGATGCTCTCTTGTATCGCCAGCTTCGCAGTACCATTGACTGAGTGGTTACATATTTAGTATTCTTTTAGTATCTTGTACTATTATATTTTTATCAAGTTTTGGTGTAAAGTTTCAAGTGTTCAGTACTTTTCAAACGATTTAGCTCTCCATGTACTAGTCTTAGTGATATTTGTTACACCATACTGTTTATACCTGTACCCATTTATGCCTTGAGCAATCTTTTTAATATGTATTGTTTTAGTCTGCACTACTTTTTCATTTTTTTGCTCTGCTACAGAGAACATTTGCAGA
Organism: Macrobrachium nipponense; assembly: GCF_015104395.2. NCBI lineage: Eukaryota > Metazoa > Arthropoda > Malacostraca > Decapoda > Palaemonidae > Macrobrachium > Macrobrachium nipponense. Next base: position 32,223,719 of record NC_061107.1, on the reverse strand, counting down.
TCTTCAAGGTAAGGTCTATTTTCCTACTGTCTGACTAGGATCACCCATTCACATGCAATAGCTGAAGCAGTCACGTGGGTTTGACTGACAAGTAACCACACAAGTCAAGAAGTGCTGTTACAGATGCGTCTACTCTGTCCACATCTGAGGCAACTTTTCTGTGATAGGTGCTTCTGAAAAATCGGTCTTGGTAGTCTTCCAAAAGTTCAAGCAAAGACATTATCCGAGATGATACCAAGCTACTAATGGTAGAAGATAGCAGGTCTGCTTTATGGGGCAATGCCTGGGAACTTTTCTTTTTTGAGTAGTAAATACGAACTGCAAATTAATTTTTGGTAGTTCTAGGAAGTGTAACTTGGAAGCATAATAGGCTTACCAAATTTTAAGTGATTTACCAAATATATTCTTTGATTCCAATAAGTCTTGTTCATACCTTATATTTTAGTATTCAGAAGATGAACCCTATTCTTATGGAACAAGCTCGCAGGGGCTATTGACTTTAAAGCTTCCAAAGAATATGCTACTCATTAGGAAGTAAGGGAAGGTACAGGAGAATGTAGAGAAATCTCACTTATTAAACAGAACAAATAAATTAATAAATAGATAAAAGAAAAAAAAATTTGAAATAAAAGGAGAATAGCATTAGGGTATTATGTAATGCATTACATCTTTGCTTGAACTTTTTCCGTTCCAACTGGACAACTTCCTCAGGGAGACTGTTCCACTCTCCAAAGGAGTGAGCATAAAGGACCTCTGGAACTGAGAAGTTCAACAGCAGGGCACATTTACAGCATATTGGTGCTCCTGTTCAGCAAATCTGGTTGCTCTCAGCAGGAAAGGGGATCAGTTGTGAATATGAAAGATCTCTATTAAAATACAACTCATGAAAAAGTGACAAACAAGAGACCATCCATCAATGGTCGAAGTCATAACTGCTAACACAGTCGACCCCTTATTTGTGGGGGATAGCGACCAAAACCACCCAAGAAGAGCTAAATTCTGCAAATACTTGGAACCCCCTCCTCTAAAAATGCTTTTAACTGTATTTTGAAAGCTCACACAAACAACATTTGTATACCTTAAACTATTATCCTACATCAAATATGCTTTAAACTATTATCCTAATACTGTATTAATCTTTGGAATGATATTATTAATATTTCAGTCATCTTAAACATTCCCCTAAAAAATAAACACATGTACTGTATGGTTTACAGCTGAGTGTGAATACTATATATATACTAATCCAGTTCCCTACATATTCAGGCATGTACATTTTCTTTCCTACAGTTACTATTCAATCCATCCAGTTTTATTTGACAGGGGAAACAATGTTATGAATGTAATTCAAGAGAGAGAACAAAAATACATATGCATATTAAAAATAGTTTTAAACTATCAAGATTTTTTAATCATACAGATGAATGTTGATCAAAGGTGATGATGAGGAATTAGCTATGCAGTCCCACGAATGACAATGAAGATATGACTACCCTATTAAAACAGAGTTGATATGGTTAAAAGAAAAATCCACGAATAAGTGAGTCCACAAATCTCGAGAATGCAAATACAGGCGGTTGACTATATTAGAAATATACTTTTGTCACAGATGTGTCCATTGCAATGGCACAATTGTTGAAAGTACCTATTACTGGCAGACCTTAGACCTGTCAGTAGCTGAAACATCTGTGAATATGAAGTCTAACCTGTGACCAGAAATATGCATGGGTTCCTTCATGGGTTCCTCAAGTAGCTGTAAAAAATCAGGATATCAACAGAACTCGAGCAGCCCAGCCATGTTTATCTGTGAAATTTACATTAAGCCACTAGCTGTGCTTTGCGTTAGTCTGCAAATAATGAATGAAGCTTTTGAATCTGTGACTAAGCCATATCAATCGACTCCAGGAGGCAGTCATATATGGAACTATCAATATACAGTATTTAGATTGCAGGAAAAGCAAATAAGACCATGGCAACTACATTCCTTGCACACCCCCTCAAAGTGAGACCACCTTGATGTGATGAGGGGGCTATTGAACCCCTGGAATTTTTTCCCGGGTAAGAGGCTCATGTATTAAAAATATTAGAAATTTTTCGGAGTAATTTAGTGGAATTTTTTCCACTAACAATGAAAAGACTTTGAGGGATTAGGGACTAAAGAGGAACGGGAATGGTGGGGTTCGTCAGAAGGCAATGCCAGTTCTGGGAAAACCAGATATATCGGAGAAGATGGAACCGAGGTAGGGGTGGGAGAAATCCTATAAACAAAGAAGGGAAGGTAACAGTATGTGCAATATGCAGCTCAGAATGGCATTGGGCTAGGGATTGTCCTCAGAATTTTCATAATAGGAAGAAAACTGAAACAAGACTAGAAGAAAATAAGCTGAAAACAGAAACTGGGACAGAAGAAGAAGAGGTTTATGTAGGAGAAGTTAATAAAATAGTGGAAGCGTCGTGGGAGGTGGTTGATGCAATTTTGGACACGGTGTAAGTCAAGTTTGCGGGGAATTGTGACTAGCACGTATTGTCATGGATTTGAGTCAGGAAGAGTTGAGGAGAATGAGGGACACTAGGACAGTCTAATAAAGTTTTTAATTTAGGAGAGACATAAGTCCAAAGGAAAATTTTATTTGAAGACAGAAATTCTGCAGGGTGATATACCCTGGCTGATAGGTAAGCAAACCATGAGTAAAATGGGTATGACACTAAATTTGAAAGAAAATGGTGTCATAATAGAAGTATTAGGGGGAATGAAAGTAGAGTTAAGAGAAGACAAACAGGGTCATTTAACAGTACCTATAAGGAGGAGGAAGGTAGAAGAATTATTACTGGAGGGTTGGAAGGGAAAGAATCCGAGGGAAATTAACAACACAATGAAGAAATTACATTTACAGTTTGGTCATGGAAGTGGAGATAAAATATGGAAGCCAACAGAGGAAGCACAATGGGTTAATCGAAAAAGAAAAAGAGGAAATCAGAAAGTTACTAACGGAACTGATTGAAAATTGTGAGGTTTGTAAAAGATACAGAAGAAACCCCGCCAAACCAGTAGCAGGCTTTTCTTGGAGTAAAACGTTTAATGAAATTGTAGCGATGGATGTGGGAGAGATAGAAGAGAGAAAGTTCTTGGTAATAGTGGATATGGCAACGAGGTATTGTCAGGCCTGTTGGATAAAAGATAAGAAACCACAAACTATAATAAAGACACTTTTTGAGTGCTGATTTGCTATATTTGGAGTGCCCTCCAAAATATTGTCAGAAAATGGGGGAGAATTTAAAAATGAAAAAGTAAGGAGGATGGCAGAAAGATGGAATATTAAAGTATTAGCCACAGCATCAGAATCTGTGATTATGTGAAAAGACCATAGGCATGATCATGGGAAGTGTTAGAAAGATGATGGAGGAGGAGGAAGTAGATTGGTCCATGGCTTTGAAATGATTAGTGAGTGCTAGGAACTGCTTAATGAATAATGGAGGTTTCTCTCCCAACCAATTAGTATTTGGAAAAAACCCTTCACTGCCTAACCTAATGGGAGAAGAAAGTTCAAGTCCTGCAAGCAGAGAAAAGGGATGGAGGAGGGTATGGTAAGCGACGCACTGAATGCAATGCACAAGGCCAGAGAAGCATTTATAAAAAATGAGCCTTGTAATAAAATAAGAATAGCGTTAAACAAAAACATCAGAGAACATATATTTGAAGAAGCAGTGGTAGGAGATGAGGTATTCTATAAGAGGGAAAATGAAAATGAATGGAGAGGACCTGCTCAGGTAGTGGGAGTATCGGGGAAAACAATAATAGTCAAACATTCTTTAAGAGAAGTAGCTAGGATACATGTGACAAGGATTCAACGACAATCACCAGATACAGAAGAGATATCGGCTAGAATAGATAAATCCCATGGTGTGAAAGGTAGATCAGATGGCCCAAATGAAGGGAAAGTAGATTGGCAAGAAGGAGAGGAGATAATAGTAGGTGAGAAAAGGAATGGAGACAGAAGAGACTATGAAAGAGGTGATAGAGGAAACCGTGTTAGATAATGGGAAAAGTGGGTCAATAGAAGGCGAGTTAATGGAAGAGATACCAAAATTCAAAAAGGGAAATAGAGTTAGAGCTATAAACAACGATACAGGACAAGTAGAAGAATGGACTATATTAGGTTTTGCAGGAAAAAGATCAAGCCAAGCATGGGCTGATTCGTACAATGTACAAGACTCACAGTCAGGTGACAAAGGGTGGGTTAACTTGAGGGATTATATTCAGGTAGAAAAAATTGAAGATGAAGAGGTGTTACTGGGATTTGAAAAAAAGAAGCATAATGGAAGCTAAAGAAAAAGAACTTCAAGTTGGAGAGATAACCAGGTATATGAGGAGGTAAATGATGTTGGACAAAAAGCTATATCTACAAAATGGATAGTAACTGAAAAGATAAAAGGGGGGGAAAGGATATGTAAAGCAAGATTGGCAGCTAGAGGGTTTGAAGAAGAAATGGCAGAGTGGGAAAAGGATGCTCCCACATGCAATGCTGAAATTTTAAAATTCTGTCTAACCATAATAAAGGTGAAAAATTGGAATTGTTATACATTGGATGTCAAAACTGCATGTTTACAAGGTGACGAGATACAAAGAGAAGTGTATTTGAAGCCACCAAGGGAAGATGGTTGGAGAGGATTATGGAAGTTGAAGAAAACCGTCTATGGACTCAAGGATGCAGCAAAAGCATGGTATTGTAAAGTGGTGAAAGTAGTGAGGGAGCTTCAAGGTGAGAGAAGTAGACTAGAACCTAATATATTCTTTTGGAAAATGGACAATAAATTGAATGGCATTTTGTGTACACACGTAGATGATTTTTGCTACGGAGGAACTGAAGGATTGTTAAAGGAAACGATTGGGAAATTGAAAGGGAAATTGCAAGTAGGAGAACAAGAGAGTAAAAGGTTCAAGTATATAGGAGTAGTAATAGAGCAGAAGGAGAATAGATTTTCCCTTAATCAGTGGCAGTATATAAATTCTATAAGAGAACCAGAGGCTAGAAGATATACGGGTAATAGAGTGCTAGAACAAAAGGAGTTAACTGAGTATAGATCAGTGGTAGGACAGCTGAATTGGGTATCACTACACACGATGCCAGAAATATCATATGATGTTAGCGAATTAAGTAAAGCATTTAAAGAAGGAACAACTCAGGATATGAAGACGCTTACTTCATTTGGAAACATAGAAGATGGCCATACTCAACTGGGTTATATTATTTCCTTGACAGATGGGAAGAGGAGAAGTCCCATATGGTGGAAGTCTAGGAAATCCAGGAGAGTGGCAAAATCCACCATTGAGGCCGAAGCCCTGAGTGTTGGGGAAGCTGTAGAAGGATTGATATATTTCAAGCATGTGGGAAGAGGTAGTAGACGGGAGAAATTTAGAAGCCTTGGTTAACACTGATAGTAAAACACTAATGACCACCATCAAATCGAGCACTGGTGTAAGTAGCAAGAGATTTAAAATAGATATTGCAGCAATAAGGGAAAGCATTGAATCAGGGGAAATAAAGGAGGTGAGATGGATAAAAGGAAAGGAGCAAGAAGCTGATGTATTAACTAAAGCAGGAGTTTCAGGGGAATGTATTAGAAATTATGTAGAGGGTAAAGAGTTGGAGGATGAAGGAAATTAAGAGGGGAATACTAGGTTAGGAAACAGTCGGAGGGGAGGAAGAAAGAGATAAGTGTGATTATATATTGTATAATTGTTATTGGTATTTTATGCATTGTTGAAATATGGTGGGTGTCCTATATATGGACAGCAAATGGTTGATTCTAGAAGGTGTCTGTTGATGTATTCAAGTTGTGTTGTGACGTCATAGACAAGATGGCGGCGGCGGCGGGGGGGTGTAAACAATAACAGGTGCAGTAGAAAGCACGTGCTGGTAGTGTGTGGTTGGTAGGGGAGAGCTCTCTGTCTGGTAGGAGTTTTTGAGTCGTAGGAGTTTCTCGGTCGTAAGTCTTGTTGTGCTGTTGTTCTAAGGTGATTTCTGGAGTTGGAGAAAGCGTACAGGTGGGTAGATTATTTATTTGTGTAAATAAAAGGGGTTAGGCTAGGCTAAAATTCAAAGCCACCTGATATGGTTTGGACCTAAGAGATAGTGATGGGATTTTCCTATTGCCATCTTGAAGGTGGAACCATCTCCAGGGATCAGCCCATCAGAATCCAGGGGGGGCTGGTGTTTGGGGATGGGACTCTTAGCTTCTGTCCAGAAGCCCACCAATACGTTTGGAGTGGGGAGTCAGTCCCCATTAGTGGGGGCAGAACTCCCAACAGGTGGATTGGCTTATACCTGGGCCACTGCAAGCATATTGATGCCATCCCAAAAGGGTAGGGTATGGGGTGGACTATTGGGAGTCAATAATTCTCACTTGTGCCATTGGTGGAGAATGCAAATATACCTGACTGATCCATGATACTTTCTTGATAAAACCAAACAGTTTTGGGTGTGTAATCGAGCCGGTTTGTGTGAGGTGGTCTGGTGTGTGCGTGCTTATTATCCTGGGATCGCTTTGTGGGCTTTTGACAATTTGTTGGGGTGGTGAGACTGGGCATTAGAAGCTGCCTGGGTTTCCCTTTCTGATGTGCTGTTGGGGTCTCAAGCAGGGGTCTTAGGTGTTGGGTGTGCACCTTTGGACTTCTGAATGTGAACTGGCATAATTCTATGGATTTGGACAATAGTTTTCCCTCCCCTGGATCTGATGACTTACTGGCACTGGGAGCGACTTCTGGCATGAAGATGGATATGAGCTCGGCTATTGGACAGAACCAAACACTGAGACACCAGGGTGTTAGTAAATCTGGTGGATTTGATCCTAATAGTAGAGTCCTTCATTGCACTAATATAGACTTGTCATTAGATAGTGAGTGTTTGTACAGTGTAATGAAACAATTTGGTAAAGCGGAAAGAATTAAATTACTTCTAGAAAAAGACAAGCAGTCATTTTCTGCTCAATGATGCGGTTCTTAGCACGAAAGTGTTTTCAGTGAAAAATTTAAATGATGAGCCATTTGATTTTATACCTAAGAATGAAGAACACGGACCAGTCCCATGTACCAGAGCGCTTCCTACCCCTATATGGCATGTTGCTAGCTACATGGAGGGAGGCAAAAATTTTATGAAGGCTGCTGAATGTATTGAGAGCAAGGAAGGTTCCATTCCCATTGGAAATTTGAAACGTTATGGAAAGAGCTTGCTAATAAAAGCTGGCAATGAAACCAAAGCAATTTTACTACCGAATTTTAAACCTCCTGAAAGTGGAAATATCGAATGTATTGCATCGCATAGATTCTTTAACACACTGAAAGGGGTAGTATACTCAAAAGACCTGCATGTTTTTGAAGAGGAGGAGATTCTCCATCGATGTCCTTGTGTATCTCACATAAAAAACTAGGAGGGGATGCAGCTATCCTTTTAACTTTCTCCAGTTACCTATCTGATACTATTATTGTTGGCCATGAGAGGATGCAGGTTAAAAGATATAAAAGAAATCCTAAACTGCCACAAATGTTTTGAATGTGGCTACATTCAAAACTCGTGTGAAAACAACAAAAGATGTTCTGTGTGCTCTGCGGAGCATGATAATTTTGACGAGTGTGTAGCAGCCCAATACTGTTTTCAATGTAAGGGTGATCACTCTCCAAATTCTAGGGCTTGCCTCAGATACATATTTGAAGATGTATTGGCAGTGGCTGACAATGAACATATCAGCATTAGTGAAGCAAAGCGTGTGATAATGGGGGCAAACAAAAGTGCCAACTCTACCCATGCTCCAGCAATAAGACTTATGAAAAATTCCAGCAATGTAAGACAACTAATAACTGCATCTGATAATAGGCATCACACACCTGCTACTCCATGGACTGTAAATAATGAAAATCCCCAATCAGTCAAGAAATTTTCATCTGCTAGTGCCTTGGAGTGCAACACCAAAAGTTGTACTTCAAGAAGTACAGAAAACTCACCTCCCAAAGTCAATACAAAGGTGACTAATATGATAGTTGCAGGCTCACCTCCCCAAAAAAAGGGAGCAAAATCAAGAACATGCCAAGGGACCAAGCCCAATTAGATAGAGCTAACTCAGAGCCATCAATTGTCACAGCCACAAACAAAAATGAAAACAAAACTATAATTACAACCACCAAGAAGCGCACAAGGAATACATCCCCAAATAATGATGGCTTTAAAATTATAACCTCAAATGGGTTCAGTGTTTTGGAAGAGATCTCTCCACCTAGAAAGGTGGTTCCAAAAGCAGTTTCAGCCCAAAAACATGAGAGTTCTGATCAGTCTTGCCGCCCTAAGACAAATGAACCTTGTGATTCAGAATCAGAGTAGAAATTCTGATCAGAATCATAACCAGAAATATGATCAGCCAAAAACACTAAATTCCAATTCAAATAAAAAGGGATTAAAGAAACAGTCACTTATAAAGGAGAACTTTCCTCTCCACACTAAGGAGTGGGAAGTAGCACTTTTTACCACCTTAACATTCATGTTCGATATCCCTCAGTGGAACTGTAAAGGTCTCAGAGCCCATACAGAAGACCTTAAAGTCTTAATTCTTGAATCCAATCCAGGGATGATATGCCTGCAGGAGACAATGTTAGGTAACTCTCCTTATAATCCTGGACTAAATTATTCAATATTTAACGCCTCTCCCCCAATGGTCGGGCCCATGGAGGTGCTGCAATTATTGTTAATAAATCTCTGCACCACTCCATAATACAATTAATTACAACTCTACAGGCTGTTGCTATTTCAGTCATCTTGGAAAAGAGTTTAACAGTCTGCTCCTTATACCTTCCACTAGATCTTGCTTTTATCAGTGAAGATATTCAGTCCTTTAATTAACCAACTTCCAGCTCCTTTACTTCCCTTAGGAGATTTTAATGCCCACAACCCCCTATGGGGAAGTCGGTTTCTAGACAGTAAAGGCAAATTAATTGAAGACGTTATTGATAGGAATGATGTTATCCTATATAATAATGGGTCAATGACTTTCTACAGCATTCATGATCATCATTTCTTTGCACTGGACCTTAGTATCTCTTCAACGAAAATTTAAATGGGAGTGATCATTACCCGATCCATTTGAAATATGCCGTGAATGGTCCATCTGAAGTTTTACCAAAGTGGAAGGTAGAGGAGGCAGACTGGGATGAATTCAGTAAGGGCATCATACTAGATAGGGAGTTTTAGTCATTTCATTCTCATCTAGATGCTTATGATTACTTTATTGAATCTACTCTGAAGAGTGCTGAAGGCTCTATTCCCAAAACAAAAGGCAAACCTCTTAGAACTGCAGCTCCCTGGTGGAATAAGACTTGTGTCTGAGGAAAGTTACTAGGAAGGGTTACAGACATTACAAAACTAGTGGCTCTCCTCAGTCTAAATTAATCTACAAACATGCTTTAGCTAAGCAACGGCACTTTTATAGGAGAGCCAAAAGAGAGAGTTGGCTTTACTGTATTAATGGAATAAACTCAGACTCCTCTGAAAGTGGTGGTGCAAAATAAGGAAACTGAGTGGGAAATTTGTTGCATCACCATGACCCTCATTAAAAATAAATGACAACGATCACAGATCCCACTGAAGCTTGACAGACGAACAGAGGTTATTTTAACGAGATTAAGGGTTAGGCACACTTATTTAACCCACCAGTTTATTTTAGAAGGAAGCAGCCCACCAGTGTGTGCTTACTGCGACGCGATACTAACAGTGGAGCACATTCTGATGGTTTGCCCCAGTTATTTTAACCAAAGGGAAAGATATTTCCAGGGTAAATCCCTCTTAAATATCTTGGGAGATGAAGCAGATATTTCAGCTCTCTTCTCCTTTTTAAAGTGTAAAATTTTTTTTAATAATAATTAGATAATTATTTATATATCATATACAGATTTTTAAAGACCTTAAACTATTTTTAATATATATTACGCCATTCATTAAACTTATTTTTATTTTATTTATTAGTCACATCTAATTTTATGAATCATTTCTTTCACTAATTCATTCATTCATTTACCATAATTCAACTTATTTAACCTTCATTACGGTGCTTAATGGCCTTCTTGGTCCCAGTGCCTGGACTTTAGCCCTAAATATCACATCCATCCATCCATATCTTGCACATGTGGGATGTTACAACAATTAAGTCTGGGCCATCAAACCCTGGAATTAAAAACTCAACCTTGACTTGTTACTACTCACGAGTGTCTCAAAAGAAAAGCATCAAATCATTACTATTCATTTTCTGGGCTCAGTTCATGTCGCTTCGTGAAATAATCCTTAAGTTCATTATTTCTAGGTAAATGATACTAACATTATACCAGAGAAAAAATAAAATCAGGAGGATGTCAGAATAACTGACTCGCTCACCCTAAATAAAAAGAGGGTGTCGGTATGTAGCTGGTTTTTTTTCTATTTATCGTGATTTATATGCAAATATTTCAAAAATGAGAAAAGCTACAACCTTCAATTATTTTTTTTGTATTCTACATGAAATTGCGCACATTTTCATATATAAAACTTTATGTAACAGCTAATTTAAAATGGTGCAAACATTACCACAATCGCACGTATGATTTTTTGCGGAAGAGTTACCGCGCGGACGTAAAGAAAATGTTATTTTTTTCATAAATTCACCATAAATCGAAATATTATGCTAGAGACTTCCAATTTGTTGCAAAATGAAGGTAAATGCTTGAATATTGCTAGAATATAAGCGTTGTAGCTTACAATTGCGTTTTTCGACCATTTCGGTAGAGTCAAAGTTGACCGAAGGTTGAAAATTTGTCACATCATTTTTTATATGAAAATATTTCCAAATTGATAAAAGCTACAACCATGGGTTGTTTTTAGTTGTATTGTGCATGAAATTGCACACATTTCCATATATAAAACTTTATGTAACGGCTAATTTTAAAATGGTGCAAACATTACCAAAATCACATGTATGATTTTTATCGGAAGAGTTACCGCGCGTACGTAAGGAAAAAGTTTTTTTATAAATTCACCATAAATCGAAATATTGTGCTAGAGACTTTCAATTAGTTGCAAAATTAAGGTAGAGTCAAAGTTGACCGATGGTTGAAATTTTGGCACTTATCATTATTTATATAAAAATTTCTCAAAACTGATAAAAGCTACAATCATGTGTATTTTTTTTGTTGCATTCTACATAGAAATGCGCACATTTTCATATATAATACTCCATGTAACGGCTAATTTAAAATGGTACAAAAATTATGTCAAAGTGTTGAAATAATTTCAGAGATGTGTCACAGATACTTTTTAGTGCGGCAAGAAAGAAATTCGCGCTTGCGCGCCTGCGTAACGATTGTAAACAAAACAACACCTCGATCTGTGAACTCCCAGCATCCCCCAAGGCGTGTAATTCAAAAGTTTTTGGCTGGTAGGCCTATAAGTATTTTTCCGTGAATTTAAAAAAAAAAAATTTTGAGTCGACGTATGGTACATCCATTCGGCGTTTAAGGGTTAAGAGCCCCTTTACAATCTTTGCTACAGAGGAGGAGGCACCACTCCCCTTCACAACAAAGATAGCCGAGATCACCATCCAAACTGCTATGAAGGATGAGCCTCTCCCTCAGCTTAGGGAATTAGACCCAACGTCCCCACTCTTTCCAGCCTTTGGGGAACTTTGGGAAGACTTGCCAGCGACATTCACGGTAGGAAAGCTCAAGCCGGACTGTGCCATTGATCAGTTCGGGGAGAGACTTCCTAGGTTGCCGGATGACCTTATCCAAGCCGAGTTTGAGGCAAGGACTAGGTTAGGCAGGACGTTGAATGCCTTAGTAATGACAGAGGTTGCCGCCTTGACTTACGGCTCGGAACCTCTGTTCAAGCTGCTGGCAAAGGCACAAACTCAGAAAGTACAGTCAGACCTGTACGAATTTGTGGTAGCAAGGCGGAATTGCAGGAAACATGTCCTGCAGGAAGCTACTATTCGGCATGAGCCGAATAAGCTGCTTTCTTCGACTATCTGGGGAGCTGACCTCTTCCCAGAATCGGCTGTCAATGAAGTGCAGCATGAAGCGACCAGGCTTAACCAAAGCCTTAGGGCACGCTGGGGTCTTTCCAGTAAGAGGAAGCCTGAGAATCCTCCTGCTGGTGCCAGGAAGTTCCCGCCCTTCCAGAAGCAGCAGCAACAGCATTTCGTTCAAGCAGTTCCGGTCTCACAGCCTGTGCAACTGGCAGCTACAAAGGGTCAAAACCAGCCCATCCTCCTGTTGACTTCCCAAAGCCAGCCCTCGACCTCCTACGCTGCTTCCCCGGCTTTCAACCCGGTGTTTGAAAGCCAAGCCTTTCAAGCCATTAATAGGTTTGCAAGGGGAAGCAGGGCTAGGGGTGCCTTTCGTCAAGAGGGGTGGTGGAAGGGCAACCAACAGGGGGAAACACTTCCGTGGAGGGCGCGGAGCATGCCCTGCACAACAACAGTGAGTTCTCTCAGGTAGGAGGGAGGCGTTTCTCTTCCGTCACAGGTGGGGATTCAGCAATTGGGCACAGAGCATTGTGTCCAAAGGGCTGGGGTGGAGTTGGATCAAAGGTCCCCCTCCACCCAAATCATTCCTTCAATTACCAACAAAGGATTTGACAGAGTATGCGAAAGAGCTCCTTCAGAAAGGGGTAGTGTCAAGAGTCAAGCATTTAAAGTTTCAAGGACGCTTATTCAGCGTGCCAAAGAAAGGTTCATCAAAAAGAAGAATAATCTTAGACTTGTCCCGTCTAAACTTATTCATTCGTTGCGACAAGTTCAAAATGCTGACTATCTCGCAGGTGCGGACCTTACTTCCCCGTGGGGCTGTCACCACCTCTATCGATCTTACAGACGCATACTATCATATCCCAGTCGCGAGACACTTCCGCCCATACCTAGGCTTCAGGTTGGGAGACCAGGCATTCTCTTTCAAAGTGATGCCCTTCGGGCTGAATGTAGTTCCCAGGGTATTCACGAAAATAGCAGAAGCAGTAGTACAACAACTGAGATCACAAGGGATAATGGTAGTAGCGTACCTCGACGATTGGCTGATTTGGGCAACAACCGTCGAGGAATGCCTCAGAGCCACGGACAAAGTAATCCAATTTCTGGAACATCTAGGGTTCCAAATAAACAGGGCAAAGTCCAGAATCACACCGGAGTCACGTTTTCAGTGGCTCGGCATTCAATGGGACCTGACCTCCCACACTCTGTCAATTCCATTGGTCAAAAGGAAAGAAATAGCCAAGTCAGTAAGGCAATTCCTCAAATGCAAACGAATGTCAAGGAGAAACCAGGAGAGGATCCTAGGTTCACTCCAGTTTGCGTCAGTGACAGACGTTCTGTTGAAAGTGAAACTGAAGGACATAAATCGCGTTTGGCGCTCAAGAGCAAATGTCAAATCTCGAGACAAGTTGTCAGTAATCCCGCAGATTCTTCGCAATCGTCTCCGCCCATGGGTGGAGACAAAGAACCTGTCCAAATCAGTTCCTCTCCAGTTTCCCACTCCGGCATTGGTTATTCACACAGACGCCTCTCTAAGCGGGTGGGGAGGATATTCCCAATTCAAGAAGTTTCAAGGAACTTGGTTATCTCAGTTCCGCCGGCTTCACATAAATGTACTGGAAGCTATGGCAGTATTCCTCACTCTGAAGAGGCTTCTACCAGCAAAGAACTCTCATATAAAACTGGTTTTGGACAGCGCAGTAGTAGTACACTGCATCAACAGGGGAGGATCCAAATCAAAACATGTGAACCATGTCATGATAGCCATTTTTTCTCTAGCAATCAAGTACAAATGGCATCTATCCTCCACCCATCTAGCGGGAGTAAGGAACGTGATAGCGGACGCTCTGTCTCGATCAGTTCCTCTAGAATCAGAGTGGTCCCTGGACAAGAATTCATTCCAGTGGATACGCCGGAGTGTTCCAGGTCTCCAAGTAGATCTATTCGCCTCTCAAGCGAACCACAAGATCCCTTGCTATGTGGCCCTCAACCTGGACCCTGTGGCCTATGCCATAGACGCCATGTACATAGACTGGAATCAGTGGGAGAAGATATACATCTTTCCTCCAGTGAATCTTCTATTGAAAGTCCTGAACAAACTCAGGACATTCAAGGGACAAGTAGCTCTAGTAGCCCCGGACTGGCCCAAGAGCAACTGGTATCCTCTGCTTCTGGAATTGGGTCTTCGACCTCGACGGATTCCCAATCCCAAACTATCTCAGTCAGTACAAATAAGGACTGTGTTCGCTTCCTCAGGAATTCTCAAAACCCTAACTTTATGGACTTCATGAAGTTTGCGGCTAAGAGAGATGCAAATATTGATCCTCAGAATATTCTTTTCTTAGAATCAGATAAGAGAGAATCAACTTTGAGACAGTATGATGCTGCTGTTAAGAAGTTAGCAACTTTCCTGAAGGAAACAAACACCAGAACCATGACAGTCAACATAGCTATATCCTTTTTCAGATCTTTATTCGAAAAAGGATTAGGAGCTAGTACTATTACCACTAATAAGTCAGCTTTAAAGAAAATCTTTCAGTTTGGTTTTAAAATAGACTTAACAGACTCCTACTTTACGTCTATTTCCAAAGCCTGTGCTAGGCTTAGACCTTCTGAAAGACCTAGTTCAGTTTCATGGTTCTTAAATGACGTTCTCAAACTGGCTTCAGACACTGAGAGCGTTTCTAGTACATATACTATAATGCTACTGAGGAGAAAACTATTCTTACTAAGTTTGGCCACAGGAGCCAGAATATCAGAACTGTCGGCACTTTCCAGAGATGCTGGACATGTAGAATTCCTCCCCTCAGGAGAAGTCTTACTATCTCCAGATCGTAGTTTTCTAGCAAAGAATGAGGATCCTTTAATGAGGTGGGCCCCTTGGAAGGTCATCCTTCTTCCACAAGACCCTTCTCTCTGTCCGGTGACGACCTTACGAGCCTTTCTGTCTAGGACATCCTCTAGATCCTCAGGCCCCCTCTTCATGAGGGAAAAAGGTGGTACTATTTCAATAAAGGGAATTAGGCAACAAATCCTTTACTTTATTAAACAAGCAAATCCTGACTCATTCCCCAAAGCCCATGACATCAGGGCAGTAGCCACCTCCATTAATTATTTCCAGCATATGAACTTTGATGACTTAAAGAAGTATACAGGCTGGAAATCGCCGAGTTTTTAAGCGTCATTATTTAAAGTCCTTAGAATCTTTAAAATTTCCGGCAGTGGCAGCGGGAAACATAGTTTCCCCTGACACTGCTCAGTAGTCGTAGTTGAAGATCCTGATCTCTTTTCTACCTGCCTCAACTAACAATGCACCTAACCCTACAGTTATGCTCTTTGGGTCCTTCAGCCTTAGCTGCTTAGAAGGATATATATAGTGGTGTGTCCCTTATTTTTTTGCTACGGGCACCCACAACTATATTGTATATATAATATTTGTAACTGTTCGGTGTTGCTCCCCTTATTTTTATGCTAGGGAAGCACACAAATATGTTTATTGAGATGCTTTGTGTTATTTTTATATATATATATGTTTCAGTGAGTGTTCTTCCTTTATGTATTATTTTTTGAACCTCACTTGTATTAGATAAGTTATCATAAGTTAGTTTAAGTATAATTTTAAGGTTAACTGTATATAATTTATTTCATTAATTTAAGTTAACTTTATTTTATGATAACTTGTAAGCTCTCAATCAGATTATACTTACTCTTTTTTCCTTCCTTTGTTTTATTGAGACCTTTCTCTTTTTTTTATTTTTCCAATCTTGTGCTAATTTAGTGGTACTATTTCACGAAGCGATGCGAACTGAGCCCAGAAAAGGGATTTTGACGAAGGAGAAATCTATTTCTGGGCAAGGGTTCGTGTCACCCAGTGAAATCCCCCCCTGTTCCCCGCCCTGCAGCCCAAGATTGGCATCTAACTACAAGGATGGCCACCAGAGGCACTGCAGTCGGCGTGGTGGGTAGCGTAGTAGTAGTAGTTGCTGACTCCGAGTGTGTATCAGCTCTCTCAGGAGGGGGATTTTGATGAAGGAGAATTCTAAATGACAAGAGGTTCGTGGTAGTGGTCTCACTCGCCCCATCTACATACCGACACCCTCTTTTTATTTAGGGTGAGCGAGTCAGTTATTCTGACATCCTCCTGAATTTATTTTTTCTCTGGTATAATGTTAGTATCATTTACCTAGAAATACTGAACTTAAGGATTATTTCACTGGGCGACACGAACCCTTGCCCAGAAATAGATTTTTCCTTTGTCAAAATCCCTTATTATAGGCACAACTCTGGAGATCAAGAAAATTTTACCTCAAGCCTTGAATATTTGAGCAAAGTACACTGCAATTTTTATTACAGTAATGAGCACCAGGCCCTGGGTTCAGCTTCAATGTTTCCCAAAAGAATTAAAATTAAGAACATAAAATTAGAAGCAAAACTGATAGACTCGTAACAACAGCAACATGGTAAAAATCAACACAACAACAAACACTAATATCAACAACAGTGTGTACGTTATTTACAGAAATTTCATTGAAAGGATGAATATAGCTGATATTATGTCCTTAAAATAAAAAGTGCCAGAAGCAGCTGGTCAACAGCAAATAAGAAACCTGCCAGGTTTGCCACAACTACTGGGGGAGGGCAGTCAGGATGGATCTAGAAATAAAGAGCTCAGAAGGAAAAGATTTGGTAATGACGGTGCTTCCTCATAATCCACCAAGCAACTTTTGCTCTATCATCATCCTGTCCTTCTCACTTCAAAAACCATCCTCCTGTCCTCACTTCAAAAAAAAAAGTGAAAAAAAAGAGGAAAAATGATTGAGTGTGCCTTCAAGCACGGGAATACACACCCAAGACCATGTGTATGTATCCTACTGAAGTAGGATACAAACACAGACTGGGAAGGGAACTCAAAAATTCAACATCATTGGAGACAAATACAATGAGTGAGGGAAACTGAACTAGAGTTATTTTCAATTGCACGTAAGTGTAACATAAACCTTACTCTACAATTTAAAACTAGAATTATTGATACACTAGAAACCAAAAATGAAAACAGAAACCAAAAATAAAAATGAAAACAGAAACCAGAAATAAAAATGAAAACAGAAACCAAAAATAAAAATGAAAACAGAAACCAAAAATAAAAATGCAGAACAACTGGTTATTGACACAACAGCAGCTACAGTGATTAGTAAAGACAATGTCTAGTTAGTCCTCCCTGCACCAAAAATAAGAAAAATGCTATGAAATAATCCTATGAAAAACAAAGCAAGATATGAAGAGAACCAAAGAATGATGAAAAAGGCTGTGAACTGTTTTGCGGACACAAAGTGAAGCATATGACCAATGAGGACATGGAGACCAATTTGCCAACCTGGAGGAGCAATTCTTCCTTTTGTTATTCCAGTTCATTATCTGATTTCATCAGTGCAGCAGCACAAAAGGCTAGTGTAGTAATAATGGGTTTGTGACGGGCAAAAATTTAACAAGGCTCAACAAAATTTTTTAAAAATAGTATTGCATTAAGTAGTATAAGATCCTGAATTCTGAAGCCAAAGGAAGAAATTTATTAATGAAAGAATTTGATGATTAGCTATTGGGTACAGTACTACATATATTACCGTATATACTGCATATTATGCGACTTTTGAAACCTAATTTTGAAGCTAATTTTAAAGGGGTCGCATCATACACGCGGTATAAAATTAGTGTACCGTCTATGCTTTCCAAAATCGGCAGATTGCGATAGTTACTACCGGAGGAAAACAACAGATCTTTTAAAAGTTATGCTTTACTTGTACTTCACTATATCCAATAATATTGTATGCATTCTCATATTACTATTGTATTTTAAAATACAAAAGAGCGATCGCACGCCATTTGCATTATTTTGGTTTATACAACATGTTTACCTGTTCTAGACTAACCATCTATAATTTCCAAATCAGTTGACTAAGGCACAATACCGAAGGATTTTTTACTTTTTGTTATACTCGGTAAAAGAAACATTTGTTACTTGAACTATTATTTTTATTTTAGGATACACAGGTAAGTGAAAATTTATTAAAGTAAAAAAAATGCATAAAATTAATAAACTAAAATCCTCCAAAGTCGTTCTCCGTGTCCCTATCATCAAATACTGCTCTGAATTCTTTGCCATCAAGGCAGTCATCATATTCGTCATCTTCCAGATCTTTGATCATTTCATCTTCATCTCCTGCATCTTCGTATAGGACATCGTCAATTCATATGGAAGGTACAATCTTGTCACCGTGGCGAGCTTTCTGGCGTGGCTTTTAAAGATCTGCCCTTATGCTAATTTTACAAAAACAACAACTGCCAGTGTGTAACA
This sequence comes from Macrobrachium nipponense, assembly GCF_015104395.2. Taxonomy (NCBI): domain Eukaryota; kingdom Metazoa; phylum Arthropoda; class Malacostraca; order Decapoda; family Palaemonidae; genus Macrobrachium; species Macrobrachium nipponense. Next base: position 32,205,331 of record NC_061107.1, on the reverse strand, counting down.
GACCTTTGAATGTCCTTGAGACAAAACCCGAGGCTATAATTATAAGATTATAAGGGTTTTCATTCCCAGGTACTTTAATCTCCCTCCTATTCGGCCCTGCTCTCTCTCTCTCTCTTTCTCTCTCCTAAATCTTACAGCCGTCAGAGAGCTTTTATTATGGGACAATATAGGCCCGCATTTCGCATTTTCCATTCCTATTTATTTTGTATACGATTGCCCTTTCTTGGCTGTGAAGTTGATGTCTATCCATGGCTGTGAGATGACCAGGAATAACTTGTAGTCGGTGTCAAAGTCACTCCACACTTCAGTCAGGCCAAAACTTTGCCATATCGCATTCAAGCAATATTCAGTCATTGTTTCCTATCTATTATTTTGTCAGAGAGAGAGAGAGAGAGAGAGAGAGAGAGAGAGAGAGAGAGAGAGAGAGAGAGAGAGAGAGAGAATCTGTCTGTATACGATTGTTTATCTTCTCACTCGTCAAACTTACTCTGTTATGCTTTATTTCATATTTCCTTGCTCACCAATTTATTCTATACCTACGATATAAAGAAATCAAGATATGTGTGGAAGGGCGAACTGCCTCCAGACTGTACAGTCAGTATGGATTTAAACGCACGTGGAACTGGTTGAAATATTCGCAACAGCACCAAAATGAGATGCCATGTTGATAGAAAATCTGACTCCGTTTCTGGTTATTGCATAAAAAAAAACTTTATCAATCGTGAACCTACGTAATTTATTTAGAATTCTGCGTAACGGAAAAGATATTTGATATCTGTAATGGGAGAAATGGTTTTATCTCTGTTGTTGTTATAAATTTGGCAGATATGCGATCAAACACGTGGGAGGACCAAAACAGCCCAGCCAGAGAGCTCAGCTCATTTTGTAAATACTATTTGGGTGTGCGCTGCAGCTGCTGCTGCTACTGCAACTCAAATAATCGCATTTTTCTTACTAATCCCAAGAGTTGACCATGGAAAATCCCAAGATTAACCAAAAATCCCAAGGTAATAAAATAATTGACTTATGCCAAGCCTTGGAGTCCTAAATATTTACTCTGTCTGTCTATCAGGAAAAGATACTGATAAATTGAATTGACGTAATCTTTCCAGAGAGAGAGAGAGAGAGAGAGTATATTTAACCAGTGGGCATTAGTACATATGCAGGAAGTGTGTTCATGCTTGTTAAAAAATGTGCAGTACGGGTAATTCATATCTGGAAGACAAATATATATATATATATATATATATATATATATATATATATATATAATCTTATATATGAATTTTGTTGCTGTCAGTCGCAGGGACTAAATTTACAAAGACAGGAAACAAATCTTGGGACATTCCTCAGAGATTAAAGAGATGAACCAAGGCCATCTAGGATGAACTCTCTCTCTCTCCTCTCAACTATACTATAAGTGTTAACTTGAATCTCTGAAACCAATAGGTATTAGCACACGCGTAACTGTATGTGTGTGTGTGTGTGTATGGGCATACTGTTAAAAAATGTGCTGTACCTACAGGTTATACCTACATCTTGGAAGATAAAACAAACAAACAAATAAATTTTGTTGTTGTTAGTCGCCGGGGATATAAACGGTGTGACCAGCAGACAGAAAGATTAACATTTTTCCAGAGATTAAAGAGCTGAATTTTGTTTTGAAGGTATGTCAACCGCGTTAGTAAATAGGTATCATCTTCTAAAAAATGCACTTTTTGTGATAAAACTATTAAAAAAACCGGGTATAAAATTCTTAGTGAGTTTTTCTTGCGTTTTAACTACCAAAATAGGAGGTTTTAAGCATTTTTATAGGGGGTTTCAATTATTTGCAGGTTCTAACTATTCAGAGTGGACAGTCTGGTATGCATACCCGTGACTATGGGGCGACCATCTGTATTTCTATATTTTACCGAAAAACTTCGCATTTATTTTTTAATAGTTTTAATGTTAACCATTTCCAAATGAATTTGAAACTAACAGTTAGAAGGCTGAATTTTGCACTAAAATTACTTAGTCCATAATGCCCTGAAATTTACAATATAATGAAATGAACAGAAATTCAATTTCTAGACTTCTACACTTTACCTACCTAAAATTCGTATCTACGTTCTCATGCAAAATTTGTAGATGAACCCATCAACAATGATGGTGATAACACCCAAACCATCATAGTGATGATGTGCAGGGTTTAGTTTATGAGTAACTCAAAAAGAAAAATAGAGATCTTGAGAACGAACTAACCCAAACTGAAAAAAAATAGATATAATGAATGTAAGTGAAACCTGGTATTCCCAAGAGGCTGGTAATGATGATCAAATACAGGGGTTCCAAACTTTTAGATCAGATAGAAAAAATAGGAATCATGGGGGAACTGCAAATTATGGGAGGGACGTAAAACAAAGAAAAATATATGAGAAATATAGTAACTCAGAATGTGAATTAATAGCGGTAGAATTTTAATCTGAAAAATTAATGAATATCGTAATACATAGACCCCCTAATATTAAAGAGTTTGACACAATAACAGAAAAATTGGATGATATATGTAGAAATCATAAAGATTGGACTATTCTCCTATCCGGAGACTTTCACTTTCCTTTCGTAGATTGGAAAGAACGAACAGGAGATTGTGGTTGAATTTATACATATAAAAAAGAGAGTAATAATAGTGCAGAAGATAAGAGGCAATTCAAAAAACTATTAGATTAGATATGCTACTAGAACAACATTCAACAAATAAATCACCTGCCTACAAGAAAGGAAAATACTTTAGACCTAGTATTTGTGAATGAGGTGAATTATGTTAAAGAAATAATAGTTTATAATGCGAGTATTTCTGACCATAATATCATAGAATTAACCCTTTAACGCCGACTGGATGTATGCGGAAAAATACTTATAGTCCTACCAGCCTAAACTTTTGAATCACGCGCCTTGGGGGATGCTGGGAGTTCACGGATCAAGGTGTTGTTTTGTTTACAATTGTTACGCAGGCACGCAAGCGTGAATTTCTTTCTTGCCGCACTAAAAAGTATCGGTGACACATCTAGGAAATTATTTCGTCACTGACATAATTTTTGTACTATTTTAAATTAGCCTTTACATGGAGTATTATATATGAAAATGTGCGCATTTTATGTAGAATACAACAAAAAATATTCATGATTGTAGCTTTTATCAGTTTTGAGATATTTTTATATAAATAACGATAAGTGCCAAAATTTCAACCTTCGGTCAACTTTGACACTACCGAAATGGTCAAAAAACGCAATTGTAAGCTAACACTCTTATATTTTAGTAATATTCAATCATTTAACTTCATTTTGCAACAAATTGGAAGCCTCTACCACAATATTTCGATGTATGGTGAATTTATGAAAAAACGTTTTCCTTACGTCCGCGCGGTAACTCTTCCGAAAAAAATCATACGTGCGATTGTGGTAATGTTTGCACCATTTTAAATTAGCCGTTACATAAAGTTTTATATATGGAAATGTGCATAATTTCATGTACAATACAACTAATAACAATCCATGGTTGGAGCTTTTATCAGTTTTGAAATATTTTCATATAAAAAATGACAAGTGACACATTTTCAACCTTCGGTCAACTTTGATTCTACCGAAATGGTCGAAAAAAACGCAATTGTAAGCTAACACTCTTATATTTTAGTAATATTCAATCATTTACCTTCATTTTGCAACAAATTGGAAGTCTCTACCACAATATTTCGATGTATGGTGAATTTATGAAAAAACGTTTTCCTTACGTCCGCGCGGTAACTCTTCCAAAAAAAATCATACGTGCGATTGTGGTAATGTTTGCACCATTTTAAATTAGCCGTTACATAAAGTTTTATATATGGAAATGTGCGCAATTTCATGTAAAATACAACAAAAAATAATTGAAGGTTGTAGCTTTTCTCATTTTTGAAATATTTGCATATAAATCACGATAAATAGAAAAAAAAACCATGTTCGGTCAAATTTGACTCTACCGAAATGGTAAAAAAACGCAATTGTAAGCTAAAACTCTTACAGTCTAGTAATATTCAGTCATTTATCTTCATCTTGAAACAAATTTGAAGTCTCTAGCACAATATTTAGAATTATGATTAATTAAAAAAAAAAAACTTTCCTTCCCTCCGCGCGCAGATTCTCCCCCGCAAATCTCCGAAATGCATAAGTCGCATTCTCGGAATATTTGCTCCATTTCATATTAGGCATTTCATAGAGTTTTATATATGAAAATGTGTGCAATTTCATGTAGAATAAAACGAAAAATATTTGAATGCTGTAGCTTTTCTAATTTCCAAAATAATTGCACATAAAAAATATATAAAAAAATTTGACATTCGGTCAAATTTAACTCGTCAGATATGGTCGAAAACTGCAATTGTAAGCTAATACTCTTACAGTATAGTAATATTCAATCATTTGTCTTCATTTTTAAACGAATTGGAAGTCTCTAGGACAATATTTAGATTTATGGTGAAGTTTTGAAAAAAATATGTTTATGTCAGTGCATTACGAATTCATGCATCATTTTGTGATAATATTTTCCCTGTGTTGCTTTTATTGTTTTACAATGTGTTATATACCAAAATGATCGCAATTTAGTGTACATTACAACGAAAAAAAAAATTAACTTGTTACCTTCAACCGTTTTGCGCATAGCACGATTTGAATACAATTATATATGAAATTTTGTTTTCGCGCTATCATATATTGCATTATTTATATATGATAATGATAATTTTTTTCATTTCTGATGGTTGCATACTAAACTTCAAGCAATGACAAAAAAAGGAGCCAAAAATAAACTCTTAAGCTTGAAAACTAAGCGCGCTGTGATTTTTTGAAAAAAATATTTTTTCCACTTCCGCGCTCACTCCGAGACCGCCTTGGCACACAGAAGACAATTTTTAATATACCCCTTCGGCGTTTAAGGGTTAATAGTCTATTCCAAAGCAAACGAAAACAGAGATAAGCAAGAGATGAAAAAATAAGAAGGATATGGAAAATACAATTTCTATAGTAAGAATATAAAATGGTCAGAAATAAATGAAGAATTAAACAAAGATTGGGATAACATAGTCATGAGTGTTGATATACAGGTAAATACAGATATATTATATAAAATATTAGAGAAAATAGTTGATAAATATATACCGAAGAAGAAAAGTAAACATCAGTCATGCATACCAAGACACAGAAGGATCTTGTTCCAGAAAATCAGAAAGTGGAAAAAAGGTCTTGCAAAAGAAAAGAATGCATGGAAAATGAAGGAACTTGAGTATATCTTAGTTTTACCAGACCACTGAGCTGATTAACAGCTCTCATAGGGCTGGCCCAAAGGATTAGATATTTTTACGTGACTAGGAACCAATTGGTTACATATAGCAACATGACTTACAGCTTATTGTGGGATCCGAACCACATTATATCAAAAAATGAATTGCTATCACCAGAAATAAATTCCTCTGGTTCCGCATTGGCCATGGCGAGAATCGAACTTTGGACCACTGGGTTAGTAGCTGAGTGCGAAATTCACTCGCCCAACGTGGAACACCCGTGATGGAACTAAAAAAGCAAGATAGAAAATGCAGACCAAAAGATTATACAATCAGAAGAAAATGAAAAATTGGACTTGGAAGAAAAAAAAAAAAAAACCCTAGTAAATATTAAGAAAAACCCCAAACTATTGTCCTCATATGTGAAAAGATGAATAAAAGAAGAATAGAAATAGGGCCCTCTAAGAATGAAGGGAGATTAACAAATGAAAAAAGAAGTATACAACATATTAGCAGAAAGATATAAGAGAGAATTTACCCCTAGAATTGATAATGAAGATAATGATACAGAAATAATGGATGAAAATAGTGAATATTTAGCAGACATAGATATTAATGAAGCCGATATTGTGCAAACTATTAATGAATTAAATGGATCAGCAGCTGGGCCAGATGGTGTCCCTGCCATATTGTTAAAGAAAGTAGTTCATTCTATCGCAAAGCTGCTTGCAATATTATTAAGGCAAAGTGTACTAGATACAGGCAAGATTTATGATGAGCATAAATTAGCATATATTACCCCTACTTTCAAAAGTGGATCAAGACTAGAGGCAAGTATATTATTATAGGCCTGTGAGTCTAACATCACATATTATGAAAGGGTAATGAAGAAAAATATTAAACATTTAATAAAAAGTAATTTGTTTAATATAGGACAACAGTTTTGTACCTGGAAAAAGTACACAAACCCAACTGTTAGTCCACTGTGAGAACATATATAAAAATATGATAAATGGAAAAGAAACAGATGTGGTTTATCTAGACTTTGAAAAAGCTTTTGACAAGGTAGACCATAATATATTAGCAAAGAAAATTATAAAACATAATGTAGTGGACAAAGTAGGAAGATGGATAAAAAAATTTATACACAACAGAAAACTGATAGTTATTGCAAATGATGAGAAATCGGATGAAGCTAAGGTAATATCCAGTGTGCCACAAGGTACGGTGTTAGCGGCATTGCTGTTTGTTATTATGATTGCAGACATAGACAGTAATGTTAAGGACTCGGCAGTGAGTAGTTTTGCCGATGACACACGAATAAGTAGAGAAATTACTTGTGATGAAGAGGTATTTACCTCTGATAAATTTGAATCAATAAATTATTCACTAATAAGGAAGTGCTGCATATTGATTTTTTAGCATGGCTCTTAAGGGTTAAAACATAATTTTCTATGCAATTTTAACATCAGTAAAATGAAAGTTCCTATGGATATTTTGATTCAATCCTCAGCGTTGGTGATATCTTGTTCAAAATTGTCTTCGTTGTTGTCAATTCCATTCATTAAAAGAATCTGTTGACATTCCTCATATGCAAGCATTTGGCTAGAACAGATAGACCAATATAATATATATATATATATTATATATATAGATATATATATATATATATATAATATTATGGATAATTATATTATATTATTATATTATATTAATTATAATATATATATATATTATATACTATATTATATTATATATAGATATATATATTATATGACTAGCCACTGCTTGCCCTCTTAAGAGTTACTCTTATGGTCCCATTAGGGGGACTCCATAAGATAGATCGGCCAATATACACAAAACTCTCTCTCATAGTTGGTCTTGGCCAGAATAGCGTCTGACAAGGTACGAATGGACTCAAGGCAGAAGGGTTCAATCGCTGTCTACAGTGATTAGTACCTCAGTCTTTCCACTGACCCTTATCACATGGAGGCGGCAACAGTACGAGTCAGCCGTGTTCACCTTTACTTTTAGATCTGCCCTTTAGCCTTGACTTCCTTTTTTTTTTAAATCACATTAGAAATATTGTTACTTAAAATCATGAGTCAATTATTTAAATTTAGTTTATGGTGTAAGAATATGTTACAGACTAACATTCTGTCCCGGTAAGGAAGCTACAACCTTGATTTTGCAAGAGGTGATTAACCTCTTGGCTTAGTTTTAAACAAAGTGCCCCTTTTGTTCTTTTTTATTTCTATTTCAACATTAAAAGTTTTGTATTAGAACAACCCTGGGAAACTTTGAGGTCAGCCAATTACAAAAAAAAAAAAGCCAGTATGCACGTTTGAGAGAAAAAAAATCGTACAAATATTCGCTACCTGCTATGAGAAGTTGAAAACAGAAATGACTCCGAGACGGTAAATTTGTGTTTTCTTACACATTCATTTAGATATAATAAAGCGTACAAATAATGGAATTGCATGTGTTATACATCGGCGGAAAGGCCGCGGAATGCTCTATCGGATGGAAGTAAGAACAACGCGACTTGATGATTGGTTACAATGAAAATAGGGAAAAAGCGTTGTCCTTACAAGCAACTTGCTGACCAAATATAGCTGTAAGACTTATGAAATTTTAAATTTTTTTGTGGATTTCAGTATTCTCTTTACAGCACAAAGACTATCTTTAATTTTGCTAAAATTACATTGAAATGTTTATTTATTGTCTATACCTGTTTAGTTATTTGAAGCCTTGTGCACGCAGTTAAAGAAATCAATGAGCTGTTGGTTTTATTAAACAATTCTCAAAAGTTCAAAGTCAGTGAGGTTGCTGACAGACAGACATGATGTGATGTGTGTTGTGACTTCCAGCAAAATTGTTCTGTAGGCTTTATGTATAACTCCTCACAAAGACCAATTACTATTACTCAAAATACATCTCTGCTGTAACTGCAGCCCATATTACTGTAGTCAGTGAAAATATATATAAAACCTTTGGTAAATGTTTTGTCAGAAAAATTATATTGTATAGTACATAATTTTATGACTATGGAATGTTGTCAACATAAATGGGAATGTCTAGTAAAAAGTAAAAAATTTTAACCTAGATTTTGTGGTTGTTGCAGTCTAAAAATCAAAATGATTTCAGCCATTCTGAGACGATATTTGTAGCTCCCTACAGATATCATAAACTAAACCTAGTTTACTTTGAGCACCTGCTGATATGCCTTGAGAATTGTAGCTCCATCTAATTAATCACATCAAGTGTGTCACTGGTAAACAATTATCTTTCACCAATCAGGAATCAGATATTCAAAGCCGAATAATTTTACAGGATTATTCTCCAATCTGAGGATTCTGAATCCTGATACTTCAGCTGGAATATGGACTTACAGTGTAGAAGTGACTGTAGGGAACAAATGCAGCAAGATTGGGGAACAGAGCCAAGTGAATCTTTATTCAAAATTTTCAGTTAGGAGGACCAACCTGATCACTATTCATCACAACTGCCCAATCTTAACCTAGGGTAAAAAAACCGCATGGTACAGGGGTGGACCATGTACAATCAATGTGTACAACCCCAAGAAAAGTACATTATAACACGTCCTGACACCGGAATAGAGGTCTTTAGCTCTGTTTCTCACCAACAAGAAGTCGCGCCTGATGCCCATCTCCGATGTCAGGACGCGTTATAATGTACTTTTCTTGGGGTTGTACACATTGATCGTACATGGTCCACCCCTGTACCATGCGGTTTTTTACCCTAACTCAAACCTTTCCAAGATGCAAAATGAGCCCTGGAGGGCTGTCAGTCTTCAGCCTCACTAGTTCAATTAATTTAAGGTAAGGGAAAATTTGGCCAAGTACTTATTAGCATGCAACATCCCAAGGTAAGGTAAGGTAAGCTCAGCCCAGGATGAGTGACCCAAATGTGGCTTGAAGGTAAAGCACCCTATTCAGCTTAGGATATGTTTTGCTATGTGAAAGGACCTTAGGATGTATTGTTAAGGGTCCAGGGCATGGTGAATCCTTCCTGAACCGACCTAGGACTGGATGGTAGATCTTTTGAGAGTTGACTAAGTAAGAAAGGATGTATTAGTCAGGTGTGGTTGGTGTTTTGGGCAAGAATAATCTGATCAATCTTGGTTGTCCAAATTTAAGTGAAGTTATTGCAAGATCAACTGTGTAGGCTTCAAGTGAAATTGGTTTAGTATAATCTATAATTTATAACCATCACGTGAAATTTGCCTATAACCTCTGTATAAACAAGAAGTCACTGCCCTATATAACTCTTTGTTTCCTTGACTGTAAAGGATATAGTAGTCATGTCATAATCTTAAAATGTTAATATATAAAAATAATTGACGATACAAAAATTGCGTATACAGGTGATGTAGGCTGCCAAGCAATAAAAGTAGGCTGCAACACTTGTAATGGGCATATACAAACACTTGTAATAGTTATATGCAAATACTAGTTGTGCAAGAAACTATTTTCCTTTCATCTGTACAGAATTGTATGTTACAGAGTGCCTGTCATCAGCTAAGTATGAAGGGAAGTATGAAAGGAACATTTTCATTCAATTTCAAGAAGACTAATCCTTTCAAAAGAACTAAATGATTGTTGGTGGTGATTACACAAATACACAATTATTTCCATCGCTCCAAGTAAACTTGGTGTTAATTAAGGATTCTTCTATAGTTCAGGACTGGCTAAGAGTTGAACTATAGTTACCAGTTACTGATCAAAACATTTTTCAGTGGGTTAGCATTGAAGGGATATTATTTATTGCTTTCAGGAACTTGTTCACAGCTGTATTGAAAGGTTCAGGAGGCTGATTTCATGAATTGTAGAGCCTAGAATACTTTCATGAATAAAAAAAAAACTATAAAGATAGTCAAATAATTGTTGGAAGACATTCTTGAAAGCTGCATCTTGTGCCCAAATACAGCTATACAGTTGATGACTGTTGCAACAGAGTTCAGATGTGATGGGCAGGATTTTATATAAGGAAAGGTAGCCAATTTAAACAGAGTTCCAGATAACTAGATTTTTTTTGCAAGCAACGTACAAAGCAGCAAATGGTTAATAATTAATTGTCATGATCATGTATGCTCTTGCATCAGCTAAACACGAATGGTAAAATAAGCTACGAACTGAAAAAAGTTCTTGGAGTATGGGATTTAGATTTTGTTCTGCTGTTGTAGAATTGAATGAGAACGATTCAGTGGAGGATGGTGTGGTCACTGTTATTTAATTTATTTAACTATTACTGAAAGCAATTTCTATGAGTACTTCACTACCATTTTGTATACAAGGCCTGATACAATATTTAGACTTTGCATTTAAGAGTACCTTGATGAGCCCCCCCCCCCCCCCCCCCCCCCCATCCATAGAGAGGACCCCAGAGGTGTGGAGAGAGGTTGCCAAGAAGATTTCTTCTTCAACCAACTCTTAAGAAAATAAACAAGGCTGGGACATTCTGCCAACCTATCAGAGTAGCCAACATAGTGACTATTGGTGCTGTTAGCTGTTAGCTGTTGGAGCTTACAAAGCATAGGCATGGAAGCAGGCAATTTTCGACAACGAACATATGCCATATTGTGGAGGAGAGGAGAGGTGCCTTCAGACTGTGCACAGAGAGGTCTTGTGAAAACAGTGTGCTTTTTCAGTGCAATGTGAGCGTGGTTCAGCACAGGCAGGTAAATATAATGTTTGTTTTGTCACAGGGCAATTAAATTGTAAGGTACCAATCAATATCTTGGTAAAAATCTAATCATACAATGAGCAGTGCATTAAAATCTGGTACATTATGTACTACATATACCTTGAAATTCAACTTTTGTTAAGTAAAAATTCTTGATAGTAGTTTTATTTTATTAATCCCTCTTCCTCTCTACAGGTTTTGACTGCTGCTGTATGCTAGAAAAAAAATTTCATACACAGCTCTATTTACACCCGAAGAAGCAGGGAGGGTCTGCACAGCACCCCTGGCATGGGTCAAGCTGTTATGGAAGTTACAGCTACAATTTCATGTAACCACATGAATTTTACAAGATTTTTACAAGTAAAATAAAACTATACAATAAATATATAACAGTCATTTTTGTAACTTGAAAGCTTTGTACAAAAATGACTATGTATAAGTGTAGGATGTTTCCATATGATGCATATGAAAGTTACTTGTATTCCCGCCAAAATGTGTTTAAGGCGGGAGAAATTGAGTCTGGGGCAGTCTCGCTTGAGTAAGCGTAGCCTCAACATTGTCACGTGCACTGCTGCTCATCATGTATTGAACTGTGTGAAAATACAGCTATTGCATATTGCTCGTGTTTGAGTATACCCAACCTGCTTACATGGCGCAGTGATATAAGGACCTGGGAAGCCTTCAAGATGTCGGGTGCAAGATATTCAACAACACCAAGAAGAGGGGCCCTTCGACGGGCTGCACGTAGCCGCACCAATTATGGGAACGAGGACCTGCTGAATGCCATGGCAAACCTTTTCTTGCAGCAGCGACAGAGCAGTGGTGCCCTCTCAGGTATGAGAGCAATTATGCCCAACAACTGTTCGTACGAAATGTCACAAGGAGCATTTAGGAAGTGGCGTAGGTCTATGATAGATTGGTTCCAAATTGGCAGGGTTTCAACTGAAGATGCTGTGCTAAGCATTCGTTTGAACTGCGATGATCAGTTACAAAGGGCATTGGACGCTTGTTACACGTCCGATGAATGGAAAGCCCTTCCTCTACATCAGGCATTGGATGCCGTCCAAGAAGTAACTCAAAAGTCTGTGAACCGTGCAATTCTGTGGGATAAATTTTTTAGTGCACAGCAAGGGCCTATGGAACCCGCGAAGACATATGTACATCGGTGTCAGGAATTGGCTTTAGATTGTGCTTTCCGCTGCCCTCGGTGCCAAAATGACATGAGTGACTATATGCTGACTCACAGGTTAGCCAGTGGTTTAAATAACTGCGGATTGAAACAAGAAATACTCCAAGACTACGAAAAATATAACAGTGTCGCCAAAATACTACAGAAGTGTGAAATATATGAGGCAGCTGGAAGGGATAGTGGGGCCAGCAAAATTAACCAGAGACTCATTACTGCCAAGGTGGGGAAAGAATTGCTGCCCTATAATAATAATAATGAAACAGAACACAGTGATGTTGCGGCAGTAAAATCGAACTTTCGTCGACAAAAGGGTAGTAAGCTACTCATGTCAGGTAAGAGATGTGATAATTGTGGATGCTTTCATGAGAAAATTAAATCTAGCTGCTATGCAAGTGAAGTGTGTTGCCACAACTGTGGTGTAAAGGGTCATTTAGCTAGATATTGCAGAAAAAAACGTGCGAATAACAAGGCAGCAGGCATTGAAGTTGACCACGTTGATGACACCATGTCAGTGACGGCATGCACATTAGTGCAACACTGTGGAGTCCAGCAGGTGACAGCATTGGCGGGAAAGCTACCGCATGTGCGCGTAAAAGTTGAACATAAAATGAGACGTGATGTACCAATGTATGAAGCATTTATTGATGCTATTGCCGATACTGAGCCTGAAGTTTGTATTATGGGGGAAAAGGTTTTGCATCAATTAGGACTGAACGTGAAACAGTTGCGTCGTTCGAACGCCAGGGTTAATCATGCAGCCGAAAAACCCATGAGAGTACTGGGTAGTGTGCGTTGTACAATAACATTGGGTAGAAATAATGCTCTAAACATAGAGGTGTTAAGTAGTGTGCGGTGTCTCTAGGCTATACCTATCTATAGATGTATGTAAGTGTTAGGATTAGTGATTCAACTTTCCCCATCAGGTCAAGGTAGACAGAATATCAGTAAATAATAGTTGGTATGGGAACTAGGCCCCAATAGTTGGGGTGGTGCCAATGAATGTTCACCAGTGATGGGAGCAACCCCCTCCCATGAAATCATAGAGTTGCCGTTCTCCCCTCAGGAGGACAATGTACCTAAGCTCAAAAGGTGGATTTTGGAGCGTTTCTCTGGTACGGTATTCAATACTAAACGGAATCCATTACCGGAAATGAAGGGAAAGCCACACCATATCCACCTTCTCCCTGATGCAGTCCCATACGCATGCCATACGCCAATTCCAATTCCCAAACATTGGGAGCAAGAGGTAAAAAAACAGCTGGACGACGATGTAAAACTGGGAATAATCCGCCCCGTTCCTACAGGAACTGCAACCGATTCGTGTGCGCGAATGGTAGTAGTAGCTAAAAGGAATGGAAACCCAAGAAGAACAGTGGATTACCAAAAGCTAAACAAATATTGCAAAAGAGAAACTCATCACACTTTTGCCCCGTTCGACATGGCATCCAGTGTGCCTGTGCGTTCATACAAAACTGTAATATATGCCTATTCTGGTTTCCATCAAGTGGAATTAGATGAGGAAAGTCGGCACCTGACTATCTTCATATCCCCATGGGGTAGGTACCAGTATTGTAGGACCCCAATGGAACATGTCTCTGCCTCGGATGCATACTCAAAGCGCTTTGATGATGTACAGTGAGCCCTCGCTACTTCGCGGTTCGACCATCGCGGATTCACGACTTCGCGGACTTTTTTCATTACGTATGTATATATTATAAAAGAAATATATCGCGGATTTTCCGGAATTTCGAAAAATAGCCGTTGATATATGAAGACCCAAATATTTGAGTTAATTCATTAATAATTAGTAATATCTGCTCTTACTGATGGTTCATTGCATTACATATGACATATAATTCAGTACAGAAAGAAATAAAACACGAAAAGAGAATGTGATCATATGATAATTCAGTATACGTAGTAAAATTAAATCGAACATGAAACGCAAATCAGATGCAGTCTGACTTTGTCATATTTGAATGGTGTAAGGCTGCTGATGGCTACTACTACAAATGTAATGGATGTGCATCTTTTCCATGAATCTTTTGTATGTATACGTAGTACTACATCCAATAATATTGTTTGTTGCAAAAATCACATCTCGAATAAGCGTACGTATCTTACAACAAAACAATCGTAAAATAGCGTACATAAAGCATCTATAGTACCTTGTACATATTTGAATTTGTAACTACTACGTAGCATGTAAGACGGACTGTGATTGGTTCCAATGCTGATAGATGACGAATCAGCTCCCAAGTTTTGTAATCTAGCCTGTGATTGGTGTTTTGACCGCTTCTCCGATCCACAGCAGCTTGGCTTGTCTCCGACCAGTAGCATCTTCTCGCGGCCACTTTGTTTGCCGCTCTCTCGCCCGGTAGATGCTACTACGTTACTGTGTAACTTTAACCTGTGCTGTGCGTGACTGTTTTAAGTTGAACTTTTTGTTGAACTTTCTGTTTAACCCCTGCAATGGCTCCCAAGCGTTCTGCTTCTGCTAAGGCTGGTAGTAAGCCTAAACGCCACCCGAAAAACTGATGACGATTGCTGAGAAGGTGACACTTCTCGATATGTTGAAAGAAGACAGAAGTTACGCGGCCGCAGCCCGCCCATTTTGGAGTGAACGAATCCACCGTTGCTGCTACATTAAGAAGAACGAGGCGAACATTAGAAAGATGGCTGGCATCACCTTTAGCAGGTCAGTGAAGCGAGTTGTTACTGCTCGTAATAAAACGATCGTCCGTATGGAAGGTGCTTTAGCAATCTTGATTGCCGGCTGCCGGAAGAAGAACATAGCCTTGGATATGAACACCATCCGAACCAAGGCTTTGAGTTTGTATGAGAATTTTGCGGCAAAGGAACCTCAAGACGACGATGGCGACCATGCTGAAGAAGACGAAGATGATGTACTAGATGAACCTCAAGCAGGGACATCCACTGATTCCCAGCCTCAGAAACAATGTTTTTCCGCCAGCAAAGGATGGTTTGCGAAATTTTAGAAACGCTTCGGC
The DNA here is from genome assembly GCF_015104395.2 of Macrobrachium nipponense. NCBI lineage: Eukaryota > Metazoa > Arthropoda > Malacostraca > Decapoda > Palaemonidae > Macrobrachium > Macrobrachium nipponense. The sequence goes on along the minus strand of NC_061107.1, from coordinate 32,190,129 downwards.
CTGAAAAGCGTTTCCCTGCATGGCGAGGCTGCTTCCGCTGACACTACCGCTGCTGAAACTTACGCAAATGAGACATTTAAGAATATTATCACTGAAGGTGGATACAAGCCCGAACAAGTGTTTAATATGGATGAGACCGGCTTGTTTTGGAAGAGAATGCCGTCGCGAACTTTCCTGTTCAAAGAAGAAGCCAAAGCCTCTGGCTTTAAAGCATTCAAAGATCGTGTTACCCTCGTGATGTGTGGCAATGCTGCTGGATTTTTGCTAAAGCCGGGGCTTATTTACAAATCGAAAAACCCTTGTGCTTTGAAAAATAAAAATAAGAATCTCCTTCCCGTGTACTGGATGCATAATCCAAAAGCATGGATTACGAAGATGCTGACCTCCAACTGGTTCCACCAGTGTTTTATCCCACAAGTCAGTAAATATCTCTTAGAGAAGGGCTTGCCATTTAAGATCCTTCTCCTTATGGATAACGCTGGTGGACACGCAAACTGATCTGTCGCATGAGGGCATTCAGGTTGAGTTCCTGCCACCCACACAACGTCATTAATTCAACCGATGGACCCAGGGGTTGTTATCAGGGCGTTCAAGGCCCTCTACACGAAGAATACCTTGGCGGACCTCGTTGCGTGTGTGGATGCTGCCCAAGATGATGAGGATGAAACATTCAATTTGAAGGCGTACTGGCGGCAGTACACAATAGCCACGTGCCTGCAAAACATCCAGAAGGCACTGAAAGAAATGAAACCTGCTACTGTTAATGCGAGCTGGAAGAAGTTGTGGCCCCAGATTGTTTACGATGACAAGGGATTTACACCTGCTGAGATTCAACACTCTGCAGTACGGAAATCTGTGCAGTTGGCTTCGATAATTGGAGGTGACGGGTTTGGCGACATGACGACTGAAGACGTCGACGAGTTATTGGACCGCCATTCCCAGCCGCTCGAAGACTTGACGAAATCGGCCAGTGACGAAGACAGTGAAACACAGGAAGAGACCCAAGAAATTGTCGAAGAAACGGGCTTAACATTAGAACTGCTTGCCAAGCTCTGCAACCTTGCGAAGGAGTTGAAAGAATTGTCGCAAGAGTGGGACGAGGATATGGTTCGTTCTCTGCAATTCTGCAACAAAATCGATGAACACATGACTCCCTACAGGATGCTCTTCGAGCAAAAAAAGAAGCAGCGGCAGCAACTTCCGATCACAATGTTCTTCCAGCCTCGCAAAAAAGAGCCAGTTCCTCCTGCTAATATCTATGCCTTCGGAAGAAATTGAAGAAGTGTCCCAGGAAGAAGTTGAAGAGGTGTCCCAGGAAAAGACGCCTCCGTCTGAAGAGACGTAAAATACTATTGTTGGCTGCACAGTAGAAGACATCATCAGCTTCATCATCATCATTTCTACTGTGCAGCAAATTCATCGCCATCATCATTCAAGTTTTTCTTCAACTTCTTTCTTGGTGAGTACAGTAACAATCTTTATTTTTTTATACTTTAATATTCTAACATTTTAATATTTGTGCCTGTTTTAGTTTAGGGTACTGTAGTACATGCATTAAGTGTTCTGTACATTAAAGGGTGGTTTGTTAACAGTACTACGTAAAGGGAGGGTTTTAAAAGTCTGAATATACATGTTAAATAAATACGTAAATATTGTGTCCCTACTTCGCAGATTTTCAGCTATCGCGGCCGGGTTTGGAACCTATCTACCGCGATAAACGAGGGTTCACTGTAATAGTGGACATTCCGAGAAAATCTAAATGTGTCGATGATGTTCTCCTATATGATGATACTGTGGAAGGAGCGTTTTATCACACGATAAGTTTTTTACAAGTGTGTGAAGAGAACGGAGTTACCCTCAATCCTGATAAATTTCAATTTTGCCAACGCGAGGTAGACTTTGTAGGCTATGAATTAGGTTGGGACAATTTCAAGCCAGGTGAGGAAAAGCTGTCTGCAATCAAGAGCTTCCCAATGCCAAATCAACCAACCATCACTGACATAAGGTCTTGGTTTGGCCTCGTAAACCAATTGGCACCATTTGTTGCTACCTCTCAACTAATGGAACCCTTTCGAGACCTCCTAAAAAAGTCTACCAGTCGAAAGGTATACTGGGATGAAATGTTACAGAATGCATTCGAAAAGACTAAAGAAATTTTATGTCATTTGATTGGGGATGGATTGGCCTATTACGATAAATCTAGGCGAACTGCGGTAATCACTGACTGGTCACGTGATGGGATGGGATTTCTGGTGTTCAACAACATTGCAGTTGCGAAGAGGATAAAGTCCCATTTTGTTGCAAAAAGGGGGATGGAAGCTTGCCCTCTGTGGAAGTAGACATTTAACCTCGGCAGAAGTCAATTATGCAGTCGTTGAAGGAGAGGCTGCTGCCGTGGTATGGTGCTTTCAGAAAGCTAGATTATTCCTACTGGGATGTCCCAATATTATCCTTGTTACTGACCTGACCACCGTCCGCTGGTCAAAGTGTTTGGTGATAGAGAATTGAAAGACATTGCAAATCCTCGTTTGCTTCGATTAAAGGAAAAACATTACAAAACAGTTTCACAGTGAAATACATTCCTGGGAAGAAAAACTCAGCAGCCGATACTCTTTTAAGATACCCAGTAATCAGAAGCCCAATAAATGCGAGTGACAGTGAGATGGGGGAGGAGGTTGAGAGTTCGTGCGTTGCAGCGTTGATCACGTCGCTGAGTGATGACGTCATAACCCTCGACTGGAATCCTGTTAAACAAGCTGCTGAAAGCGATGTGGAATATCAGCTGCTAAAGACTATGGTAGCCGCAGGTTCTTGGCCGGTATCAAGAAATCTAGTCGACTCCAGCATAAAGCCGTATTTTAACGTACGGGACCGACTTGGCATCGTGGACGAACTGGTGGTGTATTCATATGATGAAGGGCACATACGTCTAGTAATACCTGTGTCACTACGAGACCGAGTTGTCTCTAACCTACACTCAGGCCACCAAAGTTCTGATTCAATGATTCATAGGGCACGACAGGCTGTGTATTGGCCTGGGATGGAGGGTCAACTGAAACTCATGAGGATGCAGTGCAGAACATGTGACGTCATCGCTCCATCCCAACAAAAGGAACCGCTGTTGCCTACCCCACCCCCTGAATATCCTTTTCAACAGACGGTCACGGATATGTTTCAAATATGTGGAAAACAATATTTGGCATATTCAGATAGGCTTACTGGTTGGCTGGAAATTGCCTTCTTTCCAAGTGGTGCTACTTCTGCTAAGTGATCCCACTCTTCCGACGATACTTCATGCAGTGGGGTGCCCCGGAAGAAATATCCCCTCGACGGGGTGGCCCAATTTGGTAAGCACTGGAAATGGCTAGCTTCCTACAGAAATGGGGGGTTAGGATGAGAATATCCTCAGCCCATTACCCCCAATCCAACGGGAGGCAGAGGCAGCAGTATGTACAGCAAAAAGAACCATTCAAGATAACACAAGAAGTGACGGAAGCCTCGACACAGATAGTTTTGCAAGAGCCATTTTGCAACATAGAAATACGCCCCTAAGCGACATAGATAAATCGCCGGCACAATTAGCCATGGGACGACAACTCAAGAGACTCAGTCCCCATGATTAAAAGCTATCATAAGATAACAGAGCATTGGGCAGACATTATGATAGACAGAGAGCAGAAGATGGGTAGACACTTGAGATATGTCAAGTTCTGTCATGATTCTAGTGCAAAGAGACTCCGCCCCTTGCAAACGGGTACCACAGTAGCAGTGCAAAATGTTGTCTCTAAGGCCTGGGATCGTATTGCAAAAGTCATTGAAATGAAAGGAGACCGCCAATATGTCATAAAATTAGATGGTAGTTGAAGAATATCAACGAGAAACAGAAAACATCTTCGGGAAATAAGAGTGCAAGATTCCCCATACTCGTTCACTTTCCCCCGCTGACTCGTGTGCTGACGCAACCCGCCATGAAGAGGGACGGAGGTAAGTAAATCCTCTGAGTTGGCATAAAAACTACATTTTTCTTTTTTTCAATATGTACAATTTGATTTCTCTTTAGTTATGCACATTTTTTTTTTTGCACTGAATATGTGACCATTTTGTAATAACTTGTCAACTTCATGCAACTAAATGTCGTCCTACTTTGCAATGAGCACGTAATCACGTTCCACTTATGAGACTTGTTTTTTCTTTCATATAACACCATTTTGTCGTCAGTATGCCTTACACCTCTCTTCTGTATTAATTACTTGATAAACCTTTCAATTTCATGAAAAAGTGTTAAAACTACATTTATTTATTTAGAGAAGGATAGTAGGATGTTTCCCAACATATGATGCATATGAAAGTTACTTGTATTCCCGCCAAAATGTGTTTAAGGCGGGAGAAATTGAGTCTGGGGCAGGCAGTCTCGCTTGAGTAAGCGTAGCCTCAACATTGTCACGTGCACTGCTGCTCATCATGTATTGAACTGTGTGAAAATAAAGCTATTGCATATTGCTCGTGTTTGAGTATACCCAAACCTGCTTACAATAAGACAACCACATTAAAATACAGATTGATATACAGGTATGTAAACCTTTAGCTTGTAGTTTTCCGATAGAGAGTAACTTCCTCGTACAATTTCTACGTAAAAGGCATGTAAAAGTATTTGCACATAATTCTTGTTACTTCAAGAACATTGGTGTTGTTTTGGGAGTCCACCAGGGTCAGTGGACAGCCATATATTAGTTGGGGGCTTTACCAGAGCCTTTGCCTCCTCTGCCACTTCTGCGGCAGAGCCTTCGCCACCTCTGCCACTTCTCTGGCAATGAGAAACTGAAAAGAAAAAGAAAAAATAAATTAATAAAATGAAAAAGAAGTACTATAAAGCAAATACAAATGCAGTATTTATAGCAAACACATATAAAATAAAAATGCAGTATTATTAGCTGAGTTTCTTAGCAGTGAAGCAGTTTCATTATGCTTGTAAATGCAGTACTTATATATAACAACCCAATTCATATTACATGTATTAATTTTAGAAACCAGAATTACAATGAAACTGCTAATGAACTAAAAAAAACCTGTATTGTATAAATTTACCTGGGGTCTATTTGCATCCTGGCTGCAGCAGTATCCAAAAAGGAGTGTGAATTATAATTGGAAGCTTCAAGTCAGCCAGGCTGAGAGACTGTCCACATGTCCTAAAAGCAGACACACCATGGAATGATGTGGACACTAGTTAAGAAATGTCAAGTAATGGTACTCTGGTGGGTAGAGAGGGCATCACTTCCTGCCCCGGCCCCACTGGTGGTTGGTTGGAGAGGACATCACTTCCTGCCCAGGCCTGATTGGTGGGTGGAGAGGACATCACTTCCTGCCCAGGCCTGATTGGTGGGTAGAGAGGACATCCTTCCTGCCCGCACCCTATCCGTGAGAGTTCTTGAGGAATCACTGTCATATCTGATCCACTTATGCTTAGATATCTTGAGCTTCTGACCTGAAAAGCAGAAAGTAATTTTTAGACATTGTTAAGTTTCTCTGCATCTGAAAATTGTGTCCTGTTTCTCTTTAAAAGTATTCCACAATTACTATTTCTTATCTTTCATAATTTTGGTCAGAAAGCCTTTTGAATGTTAAAGATCCTTCCATAGAAAAAAAAGAGAAGTGCCTTTTTTCATCTAGAACATTACTGAACAGTGGCCATTGTAAAAAAAAAAAACCTTCCAAAATACTACAAACATCTTGCACTTTGTAAAAAAGCCCTTTTTTAAATAAAGGAAACATTAGAGGCCTTTATGAATATAGAAAATACAAACAGGCTTTTTTTATATGTGAAGATGTGAAAAACAGGCCTTTTTATACATTTGAAAAGGAAAAAAATGCCAATTTTATATATAAAAATGGTGAAAAAAGTAATAGTGGATGTAATATGATATTTCAAATCAGATATCATAACCATTTAAATGTATACATGAAGTAATGTTTACAGTTGATAATCAATTAGTACAAGTAAGCAGGAGTTACTTGCTCCCTTATATCAAATAAAGTTTTGCTTTTTGAAAGGGGGAAGCTCCACCAATGCTCACCACTGACCAACCTAGTAACCAGGTGTTTTTCTAGCTTGTTCTACTTTACAACTTAATATGAAACAAGTATGAACACTAATGAAAGCTGTCTTAACCTTGGGTACTCCATAGGTTAGCCAAGCCTACAGGATACTTATGAACCTTACTTATTATTCTTTAGTTTTTATTCACTATATTTGTGCTGACATTTATGATGTTTATACAAAAGTACACAATAATAACCATTATTAGTAATTTTTTCTGACAATAGAGGGCCTTCCCACCACTCCAGCTCCAGAAGAAATAACTTCTGGAGAGGACTGAAGCCCGTTGAGAAGCTAGATAAATTGATATCTAACCACTCATACCCTGAGTGACGTACAATGATATATGGGATAACCATTGTATAGGGAACCAAAGAGAAACTTTGTTCAAGTTCTTTTCGAAATGTCATGTGCTCTAGCCTGCACAGACGTGGTGGTGGAATCATCAAGAGCCAAGTATGCCTGTCTGATTGCTTTCCGTATCCAAATATACATAGTATTCTTAGAACCCTCTTTCTTCGCACAGCCTGTGCTAACAGAAAGTCTCAGGCAGCCTGGTCTAAGGTGCCAAGTCCTTTTAAGATAGCAACGCAGGACCCGGACGGGACACAACAAAAGCTCTTGAGCATCACCACCCACAAAGTCATTCAGTGATGGAATGGAAAACGAAGTGAACCTGTCATCGTGCACAGAGAAATTTTGGGTCTTGGCCACGAATTCCGGGACAAATTCGAGACACTGACCCCCAATCCCTGGTGTGCTTCACATCATAGCTTAGACCGTGGAGCTCTCCTACCCTCTTGGAAGATGCCAAGGCCAGAGGAAAACTGTCTTGAGCGTCATGTTCCTGTCAGATGAGTGACGCATGGGCTCGTATGAACTCTTGGTGAAGCTCTTGAGAACCAAGGAAACATCCCACATCGGAGGCTTGAGCTCCCAAGGAGAACTCGACTGCTCAAACCCCTTAACTAGCAAGGAAAGTTCACAGGAAGAGATGTCAATACCTCTAAGGTGTAACACCAAACTCAGAGCCGCCCTGTAGCCTCTAATGGCAGAAAAGGAAAAACGTTTCTTGTCTCTGAGGAAGGTTAAAAAGTCTGCTATTCACTGAAGAGAGGTTGCGAGTGGAGAAAAACCCCGTTTACGACACCAATCACAGCAGATCGCCCATTTGCCTTGGTAAACCGTGGAGGTCGACTTTCAGCCATTCCCATTCATCATGCCAACAGGAAACAGCAACATTCGTACAGCGCAGACCATGTACCAAATGTATGGTAGCTGGGAATTAAAATGCAATGGTCCTGCCTCAACTTGGTGGATGAATTAATGTACCAAGATAACCCTAGTTAGATTTTATGTTAGATTTTTAGACAAACAATGACGTTTTCATCCAACCAAAACATAATCTCATATAAAATTGCTCAAAACACCTACAGTCCTACATGGATCACAAAAAGCTCCACTATAACACAAAATAAAAAATAAAAAATAACTCTTCTAAAGAAAAAACAGCAGATTAAATGCTCTACTTCAAGGCTTCACTTCGTACCACTCACATGTTTCATACAAGAAGGTCCCCCCAAGCAACAAGCATGCAAGCAGCCTCATGGGAACACAAGGCTGTGACGACAACTGCAAGTAAATCACTGAAAAAGACAAGAGTTTACCAACCACAGGTTTGTACCGATCAGTTCAAAGAATGAAAACCTCCAACATCCTGGGCAGATACATAAGATACTACCCAAAGTTAGGGGAAAGACTAAGACTGTAAAACATTACAGCTACCTTTCTAAAATCCTCACACACACCTAGAAAGACCTCTGTAACTGTTAAGACCTGCTTCCCAAAGTAGTAATCAATTATGCTGTCCTCCCAGAAAAAAAACAGGATGTATAAAGCAGCACAAGAAGAAGCAGCAGCAGCTGTCAACAGCACCTCAGAGAACTGAAATACTTTTGGACACATTCTCTGACAACTGACCTAATTATCGATCACCAGACAATATGTACTCGGGGAGGACAACTGTCAAGACACAAATGAAAAGGCAGGCAGCAACGAACGCAATATCCAGGGAAAAGACAGTAAACACCAAAATTGAATTAACTGTCAACACAAACTTGATTTGAAAGTAGGCCTATGCAGGATTCCAGAGTAGGGAAGGACCCGACCTAAATTGTGTAACAGCTAGCGTCAACATCATCCCTTACAATTGCACACTGTTTATAAAACTGCCCTATCACTTACAAGGAAGCATAGAGCACAACATGGCAGTGGCTACTAAAATCTTTAAGGTTTGCCAATCAACATCCATATAGGCCTACAATCTTCATCTGTGCTCCATTCCTAAGAGTATTCATTCTCTGTGAACTTGCAGACTTATAAGCGAGTTCCACAAAAATTAGAAACATCAAACCTACGAAGGAACCTGCTCGTTTTGCGCAGGCACTAAGTGTACAAGCACACCATCCTGCTTCAGTGACTTCGTGTTAACCCAAGACTGAAAGTGATGCATGCTTGCGGACAACTTTTCCCTAATTTGATTTTCTCTTATTAATACAAAAATACACAGTAAAACTTTCATGACAAATATAACTGCCTTTTTTCTAGTTTGAAAACACTCAAGAGAGTGAGCTGCTACTTACAAAATCTATCAACTACCATGAAATTCAAACAGCTAATCAAAATAGCTTTCATAAACACTGAAAGGAATGTGCACTGGCAACAAAGGAGTCAGACGTCACAAGAGGAGATCCCATGATGACATCAGAAGTTGTTCTGTCGTATGCTACTCAACAGAAGATGTCTTGCGATGACAGAACGCCTAACGGCCGCCCACCAAAAAAGGTGGCGACTGACTTGAAATTCAAGAAGATTCCAAAGAACATGATGGTGTTCATTCAAAAGAAGTACCAGAAGGTAAAGGAAAATACAGAAAGAGGACATCAATCATTCGACAAACAGATAAATTAACAAATTAATCAATAAAAATAACCAAGCGAAATATGCTTGATTTGGCTTCTTTTAAAATTAGAATATAAAGAGACAAACAAACTCATTGAATACCTATAAAACTATAAGGTTTGACGATGCCTTCATTCCAGACATTGTAGGACACTCTATGCAGTGCATTATTCACATCTCTTCGTTCTCCCAGTGTGAGCATTCAAATGCTAGAAGTTCTTTAAAATTCTTTGAATAAGTGATGTTGCTATTAGTTTTGTCCTTCATTATTCTGCTCTGTGTCAAAACAGTTAAGTCATATTTATTAAGATTACAGATTTTTCAAAAGGAAACCTCGACAAAAATTATGTATACATTTCTTCAAATGCTTTCTTCAAGGCTAACTTGAGACTTGCATACACGCAAGTTGACCCATTTTTGAAGGTTAAAACAAAGATTCTGCTATAATAATAATATAGTAATAATAATAAAAATAATAATAATATAATAATAAAAACTGCTAAAAAATAAAAATAATATAAAAATAAAAATAAAAATAAAAAAATAAAAATAAAATAAAAATAATAATAAAATAATAAATAAAAATAAAAATAATATAAAAATAAAAAATAATAATATAAAAATAATAATATAAAAAACTAAAAATAAAAATAAAAAACTAAAAATAAAAATAAAAAATAATATAAAAACGAAAAATAAAAAAAAATAATATAATAAAAATAAATATAATAACTAAAAATAATAATAAAAATATAAAAATAATAATATAATAAAAAAAATAAAAATAAAAATAATAATAAAAATAATAATCAATATAATATTAAAAATAATATTAATAAAAATAAAATAAAAATAATAACTAAAAATAATAATAATAAAAATAATAATAAAAATAACTAAAAAATAATAAAAATAATAAAAACTAAAAATAAAAATAAAAATAATCTAAAAATAAAAATAAAAAGTAATACTAAAATACTAAAAATAAAAATAAAAATAATACAAAAATAAACATAAAAAGAATATAAAATAATAAAAATAATAAAAAAATACTAAATAAAAATAACATAACTAAAAAACTAAAAATCAATAAAAATAATAAAAAATAATAATAAAAAAAATAATAATAATAATAATAATATAATAATACTAATAATAAAAAATAATATAATAAAAACAAAATAAAAATAATAAAAATAATAACTAAAAATAAAAATAATACTATAAAAATAAAAATAAAAATAAAAACTAAAAATAAAAATAATAAAAACTAAAAATAAAAAATAATAAAAATAATAAAAATAATAATAAAAAAAATAATAAAAAAAATAATAATCATAATAAAAAATAATAAAAAATAATAATAATAATAATAAAAAATAATAATAATATAATAATAATAAAAAATAATAATAAAAATAATAATAAAATAAAAATAATAAAAAATAAAAATAATAATAAAAATAAAAATAAAATAAAAATAATAATATAAAACATAAACATAAACACTAAAAATAACAATAACAATAACAATAACAATAAAAACTACAATAAAAATAAAATAATAATAATAATAATAATAATAATAATAATAATAATAATAATAATAATAATAATAATAATATGTGGAGCTGTGGCAGAGTGAGTTACGTCGTCAATGGACTGGTTAAGCAACACTAGGGCTGGTCAGTCGTTGGATGGGTGACCGCTCTCCTCGGCGTAGATTCCTTGGGGAAGGATCTTTACCATAATTTCCTCAGTCTACTCAGCTGTAAATGTACCTATTCTGATGGGTAAATAGCAAAAATCAGTAATGATAAAAAAAAGGAGAGAAATGATTTTTTTTGTATGGTGTTTTTACATTGCATGGAACCAGTCATTATTCAGCAACGGGGCCAGTGGCTTTAAGTGACTTCCGAATCACGTCGAGAGTGAACTTCTATCACCAGAAATACACATCTCTCACTCCTCAATGGAATGGGCAAGAATCAAACCCGCGACCATCGAGGTGGGACACAAACATACCAACCACGGTTGCCCCCGTAGGCGCTTAGGAAAGAAATGAAAGATTAAACGACAATGACGTAAATGGAACTTTGGCAATAGAGGAGCTTCATCCGGCAGCCAGGTAATCAGCCCAATTGAAGGGGAAGATGGTCAGGTACTTGGAGGTCGTCATCCAGCAAACTGACCACCGCAACGACAGTAACCAACAGCCAGAGACTGGAGGCTATAGAAGCAAATTCGGGGAAAATATGGACAACAGAATGAGTAAACTGAAAGAGTTGGCAGAAAAAAGGCTAAGAGGCAAGAAAACAAGGGAGGAACTCAACGAGAAATGCAAAGTACAGGAGAGGGAACTAAACAACACAATAGAAGATGTAAAACAGAGGCTTAAGGCCAAAGCACATAAGATCCAATGGTACATGAGCAGGAATAAGGGATACCAACAGAACAAACTATTCGGAACCAATCAGAAAAGACTATACAGCCAACTAAGAGAAGACAACCACCAAGAAATTCCTGAAGCCAAACCAAGTAAGAGACTCTAGGAAAAACATATGGAACAATCCGGTATCACACAACAAACATACAACATGCCTCCAGGAAGTCATGGAAGAAGAAATAGGGAGAATAAAACAAAGATTCACTGAGATCACGCAGACACAGACAGAAACCAACTAAAGAAAATGCCCAACTGGAAAGCCCAGGTCCGATGAAGTCCATGGATACTGGCTCAAAACCTTCAAGGCCCTACACCCACTAATAGCAGAACACCACCAGCATTGTATCACAAATCACCATGCACCCAAACGGATGACCA
>NC_061107.1:32120400-32177750 GCF_015104395.2 Macrobrachium nipponense | reverse complement strand
ATCACCATCCAAACTGCTATGAAGGGTGAGCCTCTCCCTCAGCTTAGGGAATTAAACCCAATGTCCCCACTCTTTCCAGCCTTTGGGGAACTTTGGAAGACTTGCCAGCGACATTCACGGTAGGAAAGCTCAAGCCGGTCTGTGCCATTGATCAGTTCGGGGAGAGACTTCCTAGGTTGCCGGATAACCTTATCCAAGCCGAGTTTGAAGCAAGGACTAGGTTAGGCAGGACGTTGAATGCCTTAGTAATGACAGAGGTTGCCGCCTTGACTTACGGCTCAGAACCTCTGTTCAAGCTGCTGGCAAAGACACAAAACTCAGACGGTACAGTCAGACCTGTACGAATTTGTGGTAGCAAGGCGGAACTGCAGGAAACAGTCCTGCAGGAAGCTACTATTCGGCAGAGCCGAATAAGCTGCTTTCTTCTTCGACTATCTGGGAGCTGACCTCTTCCCAGAATCGGCTGTCAATGAAGTGCAGCATGAAGCGACCAGGCTTAACCAAAGCCTTAGGGCACGCTGGGGTCTTTCCAGTAAGAGGAAGCCTGAGAATCCTCCTGCTGGTGCCAGGAAGTTCCCGCCCTTCCAGAAGCAGCAGCAACAGCATTTCGTTCAAGCAGTCCGGTCTCACAGCCTGTGCAACCGGCAGATACAAAGGGTCAAAACCAGCCCATCCTCCTGTTGAATTCCCAAAGCCAGCCCTCGCCCTCCTTATGCTGTTTCCCCGGCTTTCAACCCGGTGTTTGAAAGCCAAGCCTTTCAAGCCATTAATAGGTTTGCAAGGGGAAGCAGGGCTAGGGGTGCCTTTCGTCAAGAAGAGGGGTGGTGGAAGGGCAACCAACAGGGGGAAACACTTCCGTGGAGGGCGCGGAGCATGCTCTGCACAACAAACAGTGAGTTCTCTCAGGTAGGAGGGAGGCGTTTCTCTTCCGTCACAGGTGGGCATTCAGCAATTGGGCACAGAGCATTGTGTCCAAAGGGCTGGGTGGAGTTGGATCAAGGTCCCCCTCCACCCAAATCATTCCTTCAATTACCAACAAAGGATTTTGACAGAGTATGCGAAAGAGCTCCTCAGGAAAGGGGTAGTGTCAAGAGTCAAGCATTTAAAGTGCCAAAGAAAGGTTCATCAAAAAGAAGAATAATCTTAGACTTGTCCCGTCTAAACTTATTCATTCGTTGCGACAAGTTCAAAATGCTGACTATCTCGCAGGTGCGGACCTTACTTCCCCGTGGGCTGTCACCACCTCTATCGATCTTACAGACGCATACTATCATATCCCAGTCGCGAGACACTTCCGCCCATACCTAGGCTTCAGGTTGGGAGACCAGGCATTCTCTTTCAAAGTGATGCCCTTCGGGCTGATTGTAACCCCCAGGGTATTCACGAAAATAGCAGAAGCAGTAGTACAACAAACTGAGATCACAAGGGATAATGGTAGTAGAGTACCTCGACGATTGGCTGATTTGGGCAACAACCGTCGAGGAATGCCTCAGAGCCACGGACAAAGTAATCCAATTTCTGGAACATCTAGGGTTCCAAATAAACAGGGCAAAGTCCAGAATCACACCGGAGTCACGTTTTCAGTGGCTCGGCATTCAATGGAACCTGACCTCCCACACTCTGTCAATTCCATTGGTCAAAAGGAAAGAAATAGCCAAGTCAGTAAGGCAATTCCTCAAATGCAAACGAATGTCAAGGAGAAACCAGGAGAGGATCCTAGGTTCACTCCAGTTTGCGTCAGTGACAGACGTTCTGTTGAAAGTGAAACTGAAGGACATAAATCGCGTTTGGCGCTCAAGAGCAAATGTCAAATCTCGAGACAAGTTGTCAGTAATCCCGCAGATTCTTCGCAATCGTCCACCCAAAGAACCTGTCCAAATCAGTTTCTCCAGTTCCCACTCCGGCGTTGGTTATTCACACAGACGCCTCTCTAAGCGGGTGGGGAGGATATTCCCATTCAAGAAGGTTCAAGGAACTTGGGTATCTCAGTTCCGCCGGCTTCACATAAATGTCTGGAAGCTATGGCAGTATTCCTCACTCTGAAGAGGCTTCTACCAGCAAAGAACTCTCATATAAAAACTGGTTTTGGACAGCGCAGTAGTAGTACACTGCATCAACAGGGGAGATCCAAATCAAAACATGTGAACCATGTCATGATAGCCATTTTTTCTCTAGCAATCAAGTACAAATGGCATCTATCCTCCACCCATCTAGCGGGATTAAGGAACGTGATAGCAGACGCTCTGTCTCGGTCAGTTCCTCTAGAATCAGAGTGGTCCCTGGACAAGAATTCATTCCAGTGGATACGCCGGAGTGTTCCAGGGTCTCCAAGTAGATCTATTCACCTCTCAAGCGAACCACAAGATCCCTTGCTATGTGGCCCTCAACCTGGACCCTGTGCCTATGCCATAGACGCCATGTACATAGACTGGAATCAGTGGGAGAAGATATACATCTTTCCTCCAGTGAATCTTCTATTGAAAGTCCTGAACAAACTCAGGACATTCAAGGGACAAGTAGCTCTAGTAGCCCCGGACTGGCCCAAGAGCAAACTGGTATCCTCTGCTTCTGGAATTGGGTCTTCGACCTCAACGGATTCCCAATCCCAAACTATCTCAGTCAGTACAAATAAAGACTGTGTTCGCTTCCTCATGGGAATTCTCAAAACCCTAAATTCATGGACTTCATGAAGTTTGCGGCTAAGAGAGATGCAAATATTGATCCTCAGAATATTTTTTTTCTTAGAAATCAGATAAGAGAGAATCAACTTTGAGACAGTATGATGCTGCTGTTAAGAAGTTAGCAACTTTCCTGAAGGAAACAAACACCAGAACCATGACAGTCAACATAGCTATATCCTTTTTCAGATCTTTATTCGAAAAAAGGATTAGCAGCTAGTACTATTACCACTAATAAGTCAGCTTTAAAGAAAATCTTTCAGTTTGGTTTTAAAATAGACTTAACAGACTCCTACTTTACGTCTATTTCCAAAGCCTGTGCTAGGCTTAGACCTTCTGAAAGACCTAGTTCAGTTTCATGGTTCTTAAATGGGACGTTCTCAAACTGGCTTCAGACACTGACAGCGTTTTCTAGTACATATATAATGCTACTGAGGAAAACTCTATTCTTACTAAGTTTGGCCACAGGAGCCAGAATATCAGAACTGTCGGCAACTTTCCAGAGATGCTGGACATGTAGAATTCCTCCCCTCAGGAGAAGTCTTACTATCTCCAGATCGTAGTTTTCTAGCAAGAAGAGGATCCTTTAATGAGGTGGGCCCCTTGGAAGGTCATCCTTCTTCCCACAAGACCCTTCTCTCTGTCGGTGACGGAACCCTTACGAAAGTCCATTTCTGTCTAGGCCGACTATCCTAGATCCTCAGGCCCCCTCTTCATGAGGGAAAAAGGTGGTACTATTTCAATAAAGGGAATTATGCAACAAATCCTTTACTTTATTAAACAAGCAAATCCTGACTCATTCCCCAAAGCCCATGACATCAGGGCAGTAGCCACCTCCATTAATTATTTCCAGCATATGAACTTTGATGACTTAAAGAACTATACAGGCTGGAAATCGCCGACAGTTTTCAAGCGTCATTATTTAAAGTCCTTAGAATCTTAAATTTCCGGCAGTGGCAGCGGGAAACATGTTTCCCCTGACACTGCTCAGTAGTCGTAGTTGAAGATCCTGATCTCTTTTCTACCTGCCTCAACTAACAATGCACCTAACCCTACAGTTATGCTCTTTGGGTCCTTCAGCCTTAGCTGCTTAGAAGGATATATATAGTGGTGTGTCCCTTATTTTTTTGCTACGGGCACCCACAACTATATTGTATATATAATATTTGTAACTGTTCGGTGTGCATTCCCCTTATTTTTACGCTAGGGAAGCACACAAATATGTTTATTGAGATGCTTTGTGTTCATTTTAATATATATATGTTTCAGTGGAGTGTTCTTCCTTTATGTATTATTTTTTTGAAAAACCTTTTTTTTTTCCGTGTTTTTTGAACTTCATTGTATTAGATAAGTTATCATAAGTTAGTTTAAGTATAAATTTTTAAGGTTAACTGTATATAATTTATTTCATTAATTTAAGTAAAAAAACTTTATTTTATGATAACTTGTGAAGCTCTCAATCAGATTATACTTACCTCTTTTTTTACTTCCTTTGTTTTTATTGAGACCTTTCTCTTTTTTTTATTTTTCCAATCTAGTGCTAATTCAGTGGTACTATTTCACGAAACGATGCGAACTGAGCCCAGAAAAGGGATTTTGACGAAGGAAAAATCTATTTCTGGGCAAGGGTTCGTGGTCAACCAGTGAAATCCCCCCCACCCATGTTCCCCGCCCTGCAGCCCAAGATTGGCATCTAACTACAAGGATGGCCACCAGAGGCACTGCAGTCGGCGTGGGGTGTGGGTAGCGTAGTAGTAGTAGTTGCTGACTCCGAGTGTGTATCAGCTCTCTCAGGAGGGGGATTTTGATGAAGGAGAATTCTAAATGACAAGAGGTTCGTGGTAGTGGTCTCACTCACCCCATCTACATACCGACACCCTCTTTTTATTTATCGGTGAGCGAGTCAGTTATTCTGACATCCTCCTGAATTTATTTTTTCTCTGGTATAATGTTAGTATCATTTACCTAGATACTGAACTTAAGGATTATTTCACTGGGCGACACGAACCCTTGCCAAGAAATAGTATTTTTCCTTTGTCAAAATCCCTTATTATAGGCACAACTCTGGAGATCAAGAAAATTTACCTCAAGCCTTGAATATTTGAGCAAAAGTACACTGCAATTTTTATTACAGTAATGAGCACCAGGCCCTGGGTTCAGCTTCAATGTTTACCCAAAAGAATTAAAAATTAAGAACATCAAAATTAGAAGCAAAAACTGATAGACTCGTAACAACAGCAACATGGTAAAAATCAACATAACAACAAACACTAATATCAACAACAGTGTGTACGTTATTTACAGAAATTTCATTGAAAGGATGAATATAGCTGATATTATGTCCTTAAAATAAAAAGTGCCAGAAGCAGCTGGTCAACAGCAAATAAGAAACCTGCCAGGTTTGCCACAACTACTGGGGGAGGGCAGTCAGGATGGATCTAGATATAAAGAGCTCAGAAGGAAAAGATTTGGTAATGACGGTGCTTCCTCATAATCCATCAAGCAACTTTTGCTCTATCATCATCTGTCCTTCTCACTTCAAAAACCATCCTCCTGTCCTCACTTCAAAAAAAAAGTGAAAAAAAGAGGAAAAATGATTGAGTGTGCCTTCAAGCACGGGAATACACACCCAAGACCATGTGTATGTATCCTACTGAAGTAGGATACAAACACCAGGCTGGGAAGGGAACTCAAAAATTAAAAATCATTGGAGACAAATACAATGAGTGAGGGAAACTGAACTAGAGTTATTTTCAATTGCACGTAAATGTAACATAAACCTTACTCTACAATTTAAAACTAGAATTATTGATACACTAGAAACCAAAAATAAAAATGAAAACAGAAACCAAAAATAAAAATGCAGAACAACTGGTTATTGACACAACAGCAGCTACAGTGAGTGATTAGTAAAGACAATGTCTAGTTAGTCCTCCCAGCACCAAAAATAAGAAAAATGCTATGAAATAATCCTATGAAAAACAAAGCAAGATATGAAGAGAACCAAAGAATGATGAAAAAGGCTGTGAACTGTTTGCGGACACAAAGTGAAGCATATGACCAATGAGGACATGGAGACCAATTTGCCAACCTGGAGGAGCAATTCTTCCTTTTGTTATTCCAGTTCATTATCTGATTTCATCAGTGCAGCAGCACAAAAGGCTAGTGTAGTAATAATGGGTTTGTGACAGGCAAAAATTTAACAAGGCTCGACAAAATTTTTTAAAAATAGTATTGCATTAAGTAGTATAAGATCCTGAATTCTGAGCCAAAGGAAGAAATTTATTAATGAAAGAATCTTGATGATTAGTATTGGGGTACAGTACTACATATATTACCGTATATACTGCATATTATGCGACTTTTGAAACCTAATTTTGAAGCTAATTTTAAAGGGGTCGCATCATACACGCGGTAAAATAGTGTACCGTCTATGCTTTCCAAAATCGGCAGATTGCGATAGTTACTACCGGAGGAAAACAGTAGATCTTTTAAAAGTTATGCTTTACTTGTACTTCACTATATCCAATAATATTGTATGCATTCTCATATTACTATTGTATTTTAAAATACAAAAGCGATCGCGCGCTATTTGCATTATTTTGGTTTATACAACATGTTTACCTGTTCTAGACTAACCATCTATAATTTCCAAATCAGATTGACTAAGGCACAATACCGAAGGATTTTTTACTTTTTGTTTTACTCTGTAAAAGAAACATTTGTTACTTGAACTGTTATTTTTATTATAGGATACACAGGTAGGTGAAAATTTATTAAAGTAAAAAAAATGCATAAAATCAAATAATAAACTAAAATCCTCCAAAGTCGTTCTCTGTGTCCGTATCATCAAATACTGCTCTGAATTCTTTGCCATCAAGGCAGTCATCATATTCGTCATCTTCCAGATCTTTGATCATTTCATCTTCATATCCTGCATCTTCGTATAGGACATCGTCAAATTCTTATGGAAGGTACAATCTTGTCACCGTGGCGAGCTTTCTCGGCGTGGCTTTTAAAGATCTGCCCTTATGCTAATTTTACAAAAACAACTGCCAGTGTGTGACAGACCTTTGAATGTCCTTGAGACAAAACCCGAGGCTATAATTACAAGATTATAAGGGGTTTTCATTCCCAGGTACTTTAATCTCCATCCTATTCGGCCCTGCTCTCTCTCTCTTTCTCTCTCCTAAATCTTACAGCTGTCAGAGAGTTTTTTTTATGGGACAATATAGGCCCACATTTCGCATTTTCCATTCCTATTTATTTTGTATACAATTGCCCTTTCTCGGCTTGTGAAGTTGATGTCTATCCATGGCTGTGAGATGACCAGGAATAACTTGTAAGTCGGTGTCAAAGTCACTCCACACTTCAGTCAGGCCAAAACTTTGCCATATCGCATTCAAGCAATATTCAGTCATTGTTTCCTATCTATTATTTTGTCAGAGAGAGAGAGAGAATCTGTCTGTATACGATTGTTTATTTTCTCACTCGTCAAACTTACTCTGTTATGCTTTATTTCATATTTCCTTGCTCACCCAATTTATTCTATACCTACGATATTAAGAAATCAAGATATGTGTGGAAGGGCGAACTGCCTCCAGACTGTACAGTCAGTATGGATTTAAACGCACGTGGAACTGGTTGAAATATTCGCAACAGCACCAAAATGAGATGCCATCTTGATAGAAAATCTGACTCCGTCTCTGGTTATTGCATAAAAAAACTTTATCAATCGTGAACCTACGTAATTTATTTAGAATTCTGCGTAACGGAAAAGATATTTGATATCTGTAATGGGAGAGAAATGGTTTTTATCTCTGTTGTTGTTGTTATAAATTTGGCAGATATGCGATCAAACACGTGGGAGGACCAAAACAGCCCAGCCAGAGAGCTCAGCTCATTTTGTAAATACTATTTGGGTGTGCGCTGCAGCTGCTGCTGCTGCTACTGCAAAAACTCAAACTAATTGCATTTTCTTACTAATCCCAAGAGTTGACCATGGAAAATCCCAAGATTAACCAAAAATCCCAAGATAATAAAATAATTGACGTATGCCAAGCCTTGGAGTCCTAAATATTTACTCTGTCTGTCTATCAGGAAAAGATACTGATAAATTGAATTGACGTAATCTTTCCAGAGAGAGAGAGAGAGAGAGAGTATATTTAACCAGTGGGCATTAGTACATATGCAGGCAGTGTGTTCATGCGTTGGTTAAAAAAAATGGCAGTACGGGTAATTCATATCTGGAAGACAAATATATATATATATATAATATATATATATATATATATATATATATATATATATATATATAATATATATTATATATATATATATATGGGCATACTGTTAAAAAATGTGCTGTACCTACAGGTTATACCTACATCTTGGAAGATAAAACAAACAAACAAATAAATTTTGTTGTTGTTAGTCGCCGGGGATATAAACGGTGTGACCAGCAGACAGAAAGATTAACATTTTTCCAGAGATTAAAGAGCTGAAAATTTTGTTTTGAAGGTATGTCAACCGCGTAGTAAATAGGTATCATCTTCTAAAAAATGCACTTTTTGTGATAAAACTATTAAAAAAACCGGGTATAAAATTCTTAGTGAGTTCTTCTTGCGTTTTAACTACCAAAATAGGAGGTTTTAAGCATTTTTATAGGGGGTTTCAATTATTTGCAGGTTCTAACTATTCAGAGTGGACAGTCTGGTATGCATACCCCGTGACTATGGGGCGACCACTGTATTTCTATATTTTACCGAAAATTCGCATTTATATTTTTATGTAACATTTCCAAATGAATTTGAAACTAACAGTTAGAAGGCTGAATTTTGCACTAAAATTACTTAGTCCATAATGCCCTGAAATTTACAATATAATGAAATGAACAGAAATTCAATTTCTAGACTTCTACACTTTACCTACCTAAAATTCGTATCTACGTTCTCATGCAAAATTTGTAGATGAACCCATCAACAATGATGGTGATAACACCCAAACCATCATAGTGATGAATGTGCAGGGTTTAGTTATGAGTAACTCAAAAAGAAAAATAGAGATCTTAGAAGAACTAACCCAAACTGAAAAAAAATAGATATAATGAATGTAAGTGAAACCTGGTATTCCCAAGAGGCTGGTAATGATGATCAAATACAGGGGTTCCAAACTTTTAGATCAGATAGAAAAAATAGGAATCATGGGGGAACTGCAAATTATGGGAGGGACGTAAAACAAAGAAAAATATATGAGAAATATAGTAACTCAGAATGTAAATTAATAGCGGTAGAATTTTAATCTGAAAAATTAATGAATATCGTAATACATAGACCCCCTAATATTAAAGAGTTTGACACAATAACAGAAAAATTGGATGATATATGTAGAAATCATAAAGATTGGACTATTCTCCTATCCGGAGACTTTCACTTTCCTTTCGTAGATTGGAAAGAACGAACAGGAGATTGTGGTTGAATTTATACATATAAAAAAGAGAGTAATAATAGTGCAGAAGATAAGAGGCAATTAAAAAAACTATTAGATTAGATATGATACTAGAACAACATTCAACAAATAAATCACCTGCCTACAAGAAAGGAAAATACTTTAGACCTAGTATTTGTGAATGAGGTGAATTATGTTAAAGAAATAATAGTTTATAATGCGAGTATTTCTGACCATAATATCATAGAATTAACCCTTTAACGCCGAACTGGACATATTTTACGTCAACATGTTTTTTGTCTCACGGGTGCCGAACTGGATGTATTTTACGTCGACATACAAAAGTTTTTAAAAAATAAAAAAAATTCGCGGAAAAAATACTTATAGTCCTACCAGCCTAAACTTTTGAATCACGCGCCTTGGGGGATGCTGGGAGTTCACGGATCAAGGTGTTGTTTTGTTTACAATTGTTACGCAGGCACGCAAGCGTGAATTTCTTTCTTGCCGCACTAAAAAGTATCGGTGACACATCTAGGAAATTATTTCGTCACTTTGACATAATTTTTGTACTATTTTAAATTAGCCTTTACATGGAGTATTATATATGAAAATGTGCGCATTTTATGTAGAATACAACAAAAAATATTCATGATTGTAGCTTTTATCAGTTTTGAGATATTTTTATATAAATAACGATAAGTGCCAAAATTTCAACCTTCGGTCAACTTTGACACTACCGAAATGGTCAAAAAACGCAATTGTAAGCTAACACTCTTATATTTTAGTAATATTCAATCATTTACCTTCATTTTGCAACAAATTGGAAGTCTCTACCACAATATTTCGATGTATGGTGAATTTATGAAAAAAACGTTTTCCTTACGACCGCGCGGTAACTCTTCCGAAAAAAATCATACGTGCGATTGTGGTAATGTTTGCACCATTTTAAATTAGCCAGTTACATAAAGTTTTATATATTGGAAATGTGCATAATTGCATGTACAATACAAACTAACTAACAATCCATGGTTGGAGCTTTTATCAGTTTTGAAATATTTTCATATAAAAAATGACGTGACACATTTTCAACCTTCGGTCAACTTTGATTCTAACCGAAATGGTCGAAAAAAACGCAATTGTAAGCTAAAACTCTTATATTCTATAATATTCAATTATTTACCTTAATTTTGCAACAAATTGGAAGTCTCTAGCACAATATTTCGATTTATGGTGAATTTATGAAAAAAATAACATTTTCCTTACGTCCGCATGGTAACTCTTCCGAAAAATCATACGTACGATTGTGGTAATGTTTGCACCATTTTAAATTAGCCGTTACAAATAAAGTTTTATATATGATAATGTGCACAATTTCATGTAAAATACAACAAAAAATAATTGAAGGTTGTAGCTTTTCTCATTTTGAAATATTTGCATATAAATCACGATAAATAGACAAAAAAAACCATGTTCGGTCAAATTTGACTCTACCGAAATGGTAAAAAAACGCAATTGTAAGCTAAAACTCTTACAGTCTAGTAATATTCAATCATTTGTCTTCATTTTTAAACGAATTGGAAGTCTCTAGGACAATATTTAGATTATGGTGAAGTTTTGAAAAAAATATGTTTATGTCAGTGCATTACGAAATTCATGCATCATTTTGTGATAATATTTTCCCTGTGTTGCTTTTATTGTTTTACAATGTGTTATATACCAAAATGATTGCAATTTAGTGTACATTACAACGAAAAAAAATTAACTTGTTACCTTCAACCGTTTTGGGCATAGCACGATTTGAATACAAATTATATATGAAATTTTGTTTTCGCGCTATCATATATTGCATTATTTATATATGATAATGATAATTTTTTTCATTTCTGATGGTTGCATACTAAACTTCAAGCAATGACAAAAAAAAGGAGCCAAAAATAAACTCTTAAGCTTGAAAACTAAGTGCGGTGTGATTTTTTGAAAAAAATATTTTTTTCCGCTTCCGCGCTCATTCCGAGACCGCCTTGGCACACAGAAGGCATTTTTTAATATACCCCTTCGGCGTTTAAGGGTTAACAGTCTATTCCAAAGCAAATGAAAACAGAGATAAGCAAGAGATGAAAAAATAAGAAGGATATGGAAAATACAATTTCTATAGTAAGAATATAAAATGGTCAGAAATAAATGAAGAATTAAACAAAGATTGGGATAACATAGTCATGAGTGTTGATATACAGGTAAATACAGATATATTATATAAAATATTAGAGAAAATAGTTGATAAATATATACCGAAGAAGAAAAGTAAACATCAGTCATGCATACCAAGAGACAGAAGGATCTTGTTCCAGAAAATCAGAAAGTGGAAAAAAGGTCTTGCAAAAGAAAAGAATGCATGGAAAATGAAGGAACTTGAGTATATCTTAGTTTTACCAGACCACTGAGCTGATTAACAGCTCTCATAGGGCTGGCCCAAAGGATTAGATATTTTTACGTGACTAGGAACCAATTGGTTACATATAGCAAACGTGACTTACAGCTTATTGTGGGATCCGAACCACATTATATCGAGAAATGAATTGCTATCACCAGAAATAAATTCCTCTGGTTCCGCATTGGCCATGGCGAGAATCGAACTTTGGACCACTGGGTTAGTAGCTGAGTGCGAAATTCACTCGCCCAACGTGGAACACCCGTGATGGAACTAAAAAAGCAAGATAGAAAATGCAGACCAAAAGATTATACAATCAGAAGAAAATGAAAAATTGGACTTGGAAGAAAAAACCCTAGTAAATATTAAGAAAAACCCCAAACTATTGTCCTCATATGTGAAAAAGATGAATAAAAGAAGAATAGAAATAGGCCCTCTAAGAAATGAAGGGAGATTAACAAATGAAAAAAGAAGTATACAACATATTAGCAGAAAGATATAAGAGAGAATTTACCCCTAGAATTGATAATGAAGATAATGATACAGAAATAATGGATGAAAATAGTGAATATTTAGCAGACATAGATATTAATGAAGCCGATATTGTGCAAACTATTAATGAAATTAAAATGGATCAGCAGCTGGGCCAGATGGTGTCCCTGCCATATTGTTAAAGAAAGTAGTTCATTCTATCGCAAAGCTGCTTGCAATATTATTAAGGCAAAGGCGTACTAGATACAGGCAAGATTATGATGAGCATAAATTAGCATATATTACCCCTACTTTCAAAAGTGGATCAAGACTAGAGGCAAGTATATTATTATAGGCCTGTGAGTCTAACATCACATATTATGAAAGTGTATGAAAGGGTAATGAAGAAAAATATTAAACATTTAATAAAAAGTAATTTGTTTAATATAGGACAACAGTTTTGTACCTGGAAAAAGTACACAAACCCAACTGTTAGTCCACTGTGAGAACATATATAAAAATATGATAAATGGAAAAGAAACAGATGTGGTTTATCTAGACTTTGAAAAAGCTTTTGACAAGGTAGACCATAATATATTAGCAAAGAAAATTATAAAACATAAATGTAGTGGACAAAGTAGGAAGATGTATAAAAAAAAATTATACAACAACAGAAAACTGATAGTTATTGCAAATGATGAGAAATCGGATGAAGCTAAGGTAATATCCAGTGTGCCACAAGGTACGGTGTTAGCGGCATTGCTGTTTGTTATTATGATTGCAGACATAGACAGTAATGTTAAGGACTCGGCAGTGAGTAGTTTTGCCGATGACACACGAATAAGTAGAGAAATTACTTGTGATGAAGAGGTATTTACCTCTGATAAATTTGAATCAATAAATTATTCACTAGTAAGGAAGTGCTGCATATTGATTTTTTAGCCTGGCTCTTATGGGTTAAACATAATTTCTATGCAATTTTAACATCAGTAAAATTAAAGTTCCTATGGATATTTTGATTCAATCATCAGCGTTGGTGATATCTTGTTCAAAATTGTCTTCGTTGTTGTCAATTCCATTCATTAAAAGAATCTGTTGACATTCCTCATATGCAAGCATTTGGCTAGAACATATAGACCATATTTATATATAGAATATATATATATATATATATATATATATATATATATATATATATATATATATAGATATATAATATATATATATATACTATATTATATATATATATATATATATATATAAAATATATATATATATATTATATACTATATATGATTACCCATTTTAAAAGCATCATGCTTGTGCCCTCTGAAGAGTACTCTTATGGTCCCATTAGGGGACTCCATAAGATAGATCGGCCAATATAAACAAAAACTCTCATAGTTGGTCTTGGCCAGAATAGCGTCTGACAAGGTACGAATGGACTCAAGGCAGAAGGGTTCAATCGCTGTCTACAGTGATTAGTACCTCAGTCTTTCCACTGACCCTTATCACATGGAGGCGGCAACAGTACGAGTCAGCTGTGTTCAACCTTTACTTTTAGATCTGCCCTTTGAGCCTTGACTTCCTTTTTTTTTTTTTTATTTTTTTTTTTTTTTAAATCACATTAGAAATATTGTTACTTAAATCGTGAGTCAATTATTTAAATTTAGTTTATGGTGTAAGAATATGTTACAGACTAACATTCTGTCCCGGTAAGGAAGCTACAACCTTGATTTTGTAAGAGGTGATGAACCTCTTGGCTTAGTTTTAAACAAAGTGCCCCTTTTGTTCTTTTTTATTTCTATTTCAACATTAAAAGTTTTGTATTAGAACAAGCCTGGGAAACTTTGAGGTCAGCCAATTAAAAAAAATGATATGTCATGGTTACAATAAAAAAAGTTTTTTTTGATACATACTTACCTGACAGATATATACTTAGCTATAGACTCCGTCGTCTCCGACAGAATTTCAAATTTCGCGGCACACGCTACAGGTAGGTCAGGTGATCTACCCGCCCTGCCCTGGGTGGCAGGACTAGGAACCATCCCCGTTTTCTAATCAGAATTCTTCTCTTCCACCTGTCTCCTGCGGGGAGGCTGGGTGGGCTATTAATCGTATATATCTGTCAGGTAAGTATGTATAAAACTTTATTGTAACATAACAATATCATTTTTATACATTCAACTTCCCTGCCAGATATATTACTTAGCTGATTAGCACCCATTGGTGGTGGGTAAGAGACAGCTAACTACTGAAATAGACAGGTAAACAACATATGTTGTAGGTATTTATAAACCTTGGTTCCTACCTTATTAGGCTGAAGACTTCGCGGCTACTGCCTTGTAGTCTGCTTAGCCTCAAGAGCCTCAGCGAGATAATGATCTATGGCTAAGAGTTCTTGTGGGTCTGCCAATGGGGTTCTTATCCACTTACTCGGCAGAGCCTAAAGGCCTTTGGTCATTGGGTGCTATTCCACTAACAAATGACAATACACCTGTTCAAGGAGCACAAACACCGATCCCGATCACCTGATCCTAACATCCGTGTTAGTTCTAAGATTGTAAGGAGTTATCCCCGAACTCCTCACAAACAACCAAAAAACCCGAAACATAATTATACTTTCATTACAAAATCTACAAAAAAAAAATTTTGTACTCCCCTACTAGTCATACATACCCTTGATCCCCTACCAGCAATGACACTCTGCTCCCGTGCGACAGTAGTGAGCTTGCTACTAGAAAACCAAGCACATATCTGACAAGATGGGTTTATGTACGATAAAAAAACACAAAATTAAGGATCAGTCTTTGCTCCAAGACCCAGTACTGTATTGATGATGAACAAAAGGACCTAGCGAGAAGCACTTCTCATAGGTCACTCTCACGTCCTTCAGATAATGAGATGCAAACACTGAATTGCACTCCAAATATGTAGTCTCGATGATATTCTTCAGAGACATATTCTTTTGGAACGCCAAAGACGTTGCTACTGCTCTTACTTCATGCGTCTTTACCTTTAGAAGACTGAAGGATGCCTCAGAGCAGTTCTTGTGAGCGTCCGTAATAACGCTTCTCACAAAGAAAGCCAAGGCGTTCTTGGACATGAGCCGTTTGGGGTTCTTCACTGCACACCAAAGACCTTGTTGACAAGCTCCCATCTGTCTCTTCCTCTCTAAATAGAATTTAAGAGCTCTCACTGGACAGAGAGATCTCTCTATCTCTCTGCCTACCAGGTTAGATAGGCCTTTTACCTCAAAACTTCTGGGCCAAGGTTTTGATGGGTTTTCGTTCTTTGCCAGAAACATTGTCTGGAAAGAAACAGATGGCAGCATCTCCTTTGAACCCCACCGTGGAATCCAGAGCGTGTAATTCGCTCGTCCTCTTGGCTGTAGCGAGAGCCACCAGGAACAAGCATTTTCCTAGTGACGTCGCGGAAGGACGCCAGATGTAAGGTTCGAATTTGTCCGATGAAAGGAATTTCAGGACCACGTCTAGATTCCAACTAGGTGTTCTAGGAGTAGCTGCTTTCGACGTCTCAAAAGATCTAATTAGATCGTGTAGATCTTTGTCGTTAGCAATGTCTAGGCCTCGATTCCTGAAAACTGAAGACAGCATGCTTCGGTATCCTTTTATTGTCGAGACAGATAGGTGTGACTCCTTTCTCAGAAAGAGGAGGAAATCGGCAATATTCACTATAGAGGTACTAGAGGAGGACAGTTTCTGACCCTTACACCACCTCCTAAAGACTTCCCACTTCGACTGGTACTCTTCTCGTCGAAGCTCTGCGGGCTCTAGCGATAGAGCCCGCAGACCTCTCGAGAAAAGCCTCTCGCTCTGACAAGTCTTTCGATAGTCGAAAGGCAGTCAGAGCGAGACCTGGAGGTTGTGATGAAACCTCTCGAAGTGGGGTTGTCTGAGTAGATCGTGTCTGTTTGGAAGCGATCTGGTGGGGAAGTCCACTATCCACTCCAGTACCTCCGTGAACCATTCCTGGGCTGGCCAAAAATGGGGCTATGAGTATGAACTTCGTGCTCTTCGAAGCTACAAACTTCCTGAGCACTTCCCCAAGATTTTGAACGGGGGAAAAGGCGTAAGCGTCCACACCCGACCAATCCATGAGAAACGCGTCTATTGCGAAGGCTCTCGGATCTTCGACTAGAGGGAGCAAAAGGTTCTCTATTCTTTTGGAGAGGAACGTCGCAAACAGGTCTATGTGAGGTCTCCCCCACAGGGACCAAAGACTTCGACACACTCTTCGTGAAGAGTCCATTCTGTGGGAAGGACCTGGTTTCTCCTGCTCAGTCTGTCCGCTCTCACATTCTTGATCCCTTGAACAAACCTTGTGAGGAGAGTTATGCCTCTTTCTTCCGTCCAGGTTAACAGGTGTCTTGTCAACTGATAGAGGGAGAACGAGTGCGTGCCTCCTTGCTTTCGTATGGTAAGCCAGAGCCGTGGTGTTGTCTGAGTTGATCTGTATCACCCCGTCTCTGGACTATCTTTTCGAAGGACTTTAAGGGCTAGGTGTATGGCCACAAGTTCCTTGCAATTGATGTGCCAGGACACCTGTTCCTTTGTCCAGGTGCCTGACACCTCCCTTGCTCCCAGCGTCGCTCCCCATCCCGACTCCGAAGCGTCGGTAAACAACACTTGGTCTGGGTTCTGCAGAGCAAGCGATAAGCCTTCGTTCTTTTGCAGCTGAGGGATCCACCACCTCAGATGATCTTTTACCTCTTGTGGAAGTTGGAAGATGTCCGAGAGTTGACCCGTTCTTCCAACTCCACACCTCTTTGAGGAAAAACTGAAGAGGGCGAAGGTGAAGTCTCCCTAGCGAGAAGAACTTTTCCAATGAGGACAGGGTCCCCTAAAAGCTCAGGTAATCCCTCGCTGAGCTGTTCTTCTCTCTAAGAAGTTCGAGATTCGCGACAAACCTCGAGCGATTCTTTCTCGCGAAGGATATACCCGAAAACCCCGAGAATCCATCTGAATCCCCAGATAGACCAAGTTCTGGCTGGGGATCAGTTGAGACTTTTCGAGGTTGACGAGCAACCCTAGCGAATCTATCATGTTCCTTGTTACTTCCAAGTCCTCCAAGCACTGACTTTTCGACTTGGCCCTGATCAGCCAGTCGTCTAAGTAGAGGGAGATGTTTATCCCCTCTAGGTGAAGCCATCTTGCTACATTCGCCATCAGGTTGGTGAATACTTGTGGGGCTGTAGACAGACCGAAGCACAGAGCCCTGAATTGAAAGATCTTGTCTCCTATCACAAAGCGAAGATATTTCTTTGACTGGTGGTGAATGGGAACGTGGAAATAGGCGTCTTGCAAGGTCCAGTAGAGACCTTATCCATCTCCTGGACAAGAAGCGCTGACATTACAGAGGCGGACGTTTCCATACGAAACTTCCTTCTGTACGAAGCGATTCAGCGAGGCTTACGTCCAGAACTGGCCTCCACCCCCCCGATGCCTTTGGTACTAGAAAAAGGCGATTGTAAATCCGGGGAGTGTGGATCCTGCACAAGTTCGATGGCCTCTTTTTCCCACATTTGCTCCACCATCTGAAGGAGAGTCTTTCGCATTAACGGGTTCTCTGTACCCTCGCTGACAGCTCCCGAGGCGTAGATGTTAGGGGCGGGGGGCTGTCTTCGAAGGGGATTACATATCCTTCTTCAGGACCGACACTGACCAAAGGTCGGCTCCCCTTTGTGCCCATACTCCTGCAAAGTCAGGAGTCTGGCGCCCACTGGTGCTTGGAGGAGCAACAAGTCACTTCGATTTCTTGACGGGCCTAAATGAGGACCTTCCTCTCTTTTCAGAGCTCTTCTTTCTGGCAGGGGGCGACGCCGCTGCGACCTCCACGAAAGGGCTGCTGAGTAGGACGAGATTCCTCCTTAACCGTCGCCACTCCCGGTCGTCCTTTCTTGGACGTTTGCTAAGTAGTGGTCCTGCGTCGCCTTCTCAGTTAGTGAGCGAGATATATCCTTGACTAACTGAGAAGGAAACAGATGATCTGATAGAGGGGCGAACAGTAAGGCAGTCCTCTGGCTCGGAGAAACTCCTTTCGATAAAAGGGTGGGAACCATACACTGATCTCTTTTTCAGGAGACCAGCACCAAAAAGTGAAGCCACTTCACACCCGAAACCGTCCTGTACTGCGTTGTCCATGCAGGACAGGACGCTATGGAGAATTTCTGGGTTCTTCAGAAAAACTACGGATCCTTAGATTTGTTGGCCAGAACTCCGAGTGACCAATCCAGAAAATTGAACACCTCTAAAGTGACAAAAAGTCCCTTTAGAAAGTGGTTCAACTCTGAAGTGCTCCACGTCGCTCTGACCGAACCTAAGGAGGACGTCCTAGAGGCCTCCACTAAACTGGCAAAATCGGCATCTGCAGAGGCGGGTATAGAAAGACCCATAGTCTCTCCTGTCCCATACCAAATACCTCTCTTCCCGTGCAATCTGGAAGGAGGCATGCAGAATACTGTCTTTCCTAACTCCTTCTTCTTGTCCATCCAAGAATCTAGAGAATGGAGAGCTTTCTTCATCGATATCGCAGGCTTCATTTTCAAGAATGCTGACGATTTAGCCGTAGCTGAGCTTGAAAAGAGCGAACGAGGAGAAGGAGGAGCTGCAGGACTAAGAGAATCTCCAAACTCTTGTAGAAGTAATGAGGCCAAGACTTTGTAACTAGAAAGTCCCTCATTAGCAGGAGGTTCGTCGTCAGACAACTCGTTCTAACCCTCGATCAGACGAAGGAGAAAGGTTCAACAGTTTTGAGGGAGAGTCCTTCCAAGAACCTCCTATGTTCTGAAAGGAGAGGAGCTCCTATTGGCGAAGAGTCATAACCTCCAGGAACGAGTCCCACCCCGACTCTTGGCACCTCCTGCTCTTGACCTCTTGCCTCCTGACTCCTGCCTCCTGGACTCCTGACTCCTGCCTCCTGACTCCTCGACTCCTGCCTCCTGACTCCGGACTCCTGCCCTCCTGACTCCGGACTCCTGGCTCCTGCCTCCTGACTCCTGACTCTGCCTCCTGGCTCTGCCTCTTGCCTCAGGCTCTTGCCTCCGGCTCTTGCCTCTTGCCTAGATGCCTCCACACTCTTGGCTCTGGGCTTCCTGCCTCCCCCTGGTTGACTCCTCACTCCTGGCTCTTGGCTCCTGCCTCCTGGGTGACTCCTCACTCCTGGCCGGTGGCCAGACGTCTGATTGATTCATCCAGGTTCGTACCGGAAACCTCACCTCGGGTAGGAGTATCGATCCTGGAGGTAGATACCTCCATTCTGGAGGATCTTTTTAATAGGAAAGGGAAGTGTCTTTCCTTCTAGGAGGCTCCTTTGACAGGACTCCTACAAATGACGAAATCTGTTCTGCATCGCCCCCCAATCCATGAACCTCTTAGTAGCCTCCTCTTTATCCTCTTCGGGAGGAGGGGAAGGAGGAGGGGAGGAGTCCATAGCCTCCACCTCCTGCCTCCTTCTCACTCTGGTTGGAAGAATGGCTCTTCTCGCCTTCTTAACTCCCGATGGAGACTCCTCAGGGAAGTTTTCAGGGCTCGAGTCAATAGTCGGCGCCCTCCAACTCCTCTTGAGAGGCCGAGATCGATCGGAATCTCTCCAATCACGTCTCGGTGATGAAGATCCCGACGACGAGAAACACTCACGTAGGACGCTTTTACAATAGCGGCCTCCTTGGCAGTCTGGGGTGTCACAGAAACCGCCGAAGGGACACCTGATCGGTTGGGGATTCTCCACAACCTCCTTTCGGCGGTTCGACATTCCTTCTCTCTGGGCATGTGAGCTTGGAAGAGGTCTAGACCTAGGAGCGTTGCTGAGCCGACCAGATGCCCCCTCCACTACACTGGGGACACTCATATCACTGTCCACTGACAATTCACTAGCCTTACCTTGTATGGCAGCCATTTTGTTTTCCATCAACTTGAAGGCTGCTTTTAGATCTGCAAGTTCTTTCGCTGGATCTACAGGTTTCTGCAATAGGAGAAAGGGGCTGCAATGGAAGGAGAAGTAGCAATACTTACCCTTGGGAAGATCCCAAGCTTGGAATTAGTTCAGATCTAGAACTACTTAAAAAACTTCTATGAGAAGCCTTCCTCACTCTTTCTCTTTCTAACTTTTTTAAATAATTAGTTAGATTCTTCCATTCGTTCTCACTCAAGTTCTCACATTCCTTACAAGTATTAGTAAAAAGAACATTCATACTCCTGCACCTCTTGCATACCGTGTGAGGGTCTACCGAAGCTTTCGGCAACCTCACCTTACAGCCTACATTCGCACAACGTCTCACAACCATACCAGAGTCAGACATATTTAAAGAAAAAATCCAAAATCAAGTCCACAAAACAGTCCACAAAAGCGTATGCCAATCCAACAATCCAGATACGTCACCAAAAGTCGGTCAAGAAGATCAAATGCGGTGAAAAAAGAAAAACCAATCGAGAGGAACCAACAACAATGTTGATGGTCCGGGCGACAGAAGAATTCTGATTAGAAAACGGGGATGGTTCCTAGTCCTGCCACCCAGGGCAGGGCGGTAGATCACCTGACCTACCTGTAGCGTGTGCCGCGAAATTTGAAATTCTGTCGGAGACGACGGAGGTCTATAGCTAAGTATATATCTGGCAGGGAAGTTGAATGTATAAAAAAAAAAAAGCCAGTATGCACGTTTGAGAGAAAAAAATCGTACAAACTATTCGCTACCTGCTATGAGAAGTTGAAAACAGAAATGACTCAGAGACAGTAAATTGTTTTCTTACAGACATTCATTTAGATATAATAAAGCGTACAAATAATGGAATTGCATGTGTTATACATCGGCGGAAAAAAGGCCCGCGGAATGCTCTATCGGATGGAAGTAAGAACAAACGCGACTTGATGATTGGTTACAATGAAAATAGGGAAAAAGCGTTGTCCTTACAAGCAACTTGCTGACCAAATATAGCTGTAAGACTTATGAAATTTAAAATTTAAAATTTTTTTGAGGATTTCAGTATACTCTTTACAGCACAAAGACTATCTTTAATTTTGCCTAAAATTACATTGAAATGTTTATTTATTGTCTATACCTGTTTAGTTATTTGAAGCCTTGTGCACGCAGTTAAAGAAATCAATGAGCTGTTGGTTTTATTAAACAATTCTCAAAAGTTCAAAGTCAGTGAGGTTGCTGACAGACAGACATGATGTGATGTGTGTTGTGACTTCCAGCAAATTGTTCTGTAGGCTTTATGTATACCTCCTCACAAAGACCAATTACTATTACTCACATACATCTGCTGTAACTGCAGCCCATATTACTGTAGTCAGTGAAAATATATAAAAAATGATATTGTTATGATACAATAAAGTTTCATACATACTTACCTGGCAGATATATACATAGCTATCGACTCTGTCGTCCCCGACAGAAATTCAAAATTTCACGGCACTCGCTACAGGTAGGTCAGGTGATCTACCGCCCTGCTCTGGGTGGCAGGACTAGGAACCATTCCCGTTTTCTAATCAGGATTTCTCTCTTTCCACCTGTCTCCTGCGGGGAGGCTGGGTGGGTCTTCAATCGTATATATGTATGAAACTTTATTGTATCATAACAATATCATTTTCATACATTCAACTTACCTGTCAGATATATACATAGCTGATTGACACCCTTTGGTGGAGGGCAAGAGACAGCTAACTTACTGAATAGACAGGTAAACAACATATGTTGTAGGTATAAATAAACCTTGGTTCCTACCTTATTAGATGGAAAGACTTTTGTGGCTACTGCCAGGAGTCTTGCTTCACCTCAAGAGCCTTAGCGAGATAGTGATCTGTGGCCAAGAGTTCTGCTGGTTGCTGTCTGTCGATGGGGTCTATTATCCACTTACTCGGCAGAGCCTAACTGACATTTGTCAAGGGGTGCTAATCCGCTTATATGACAACACGCCTTCTTTAAGGAGCACACAACGATCCCGATCACCCGATCCTAACCCGTGCGGGTTAGTTCTAAGATTGTTACAAGAGTCATACCCCAAACTCTTAGCAAAACAACCAACAAAAACTCGAAAATCATACATACAAAATCAAACAAAAATTTTGTACCCCTCTAATAGTCAGCTGTCACTCGATTTCCTAATGAAGAGAAGTGAAGGCCGCCAGTGCGACATCTGACACTCCCATGCACAGGAAACACAAGAACACATCCGACAAGAGGGTTACGTACACATATTTAAGGATCGGTGCTCTCTCCTTTACCCAGAACCGTCTGTGCTGACACAAACGGACCTAGAGAAAAACATTTCTCATACGTTACTCGCACATCTTTTAAATAATGAGATGCAAATACTGAGTTGCATCTCCAATAGGTTGCGTCCAAAAATATTTTTAAGTGACATATTTCTCTGAGAACGCAATTGATGTCTCGATTGCCCTTAACCTCATGAGCTCTTACTCTTAATAGATTATTAAAAGAGTCATCTGGGCAGTTTCTTATGAGCCTCGGTAATTTACACTTCTAACAAAGAAGCCAAAGCATTTTTAGACATAGGTCTCTTGGGGTCTTTCACCAAGCACCATAGACCATGTTGTGAGCCTCCCAACCGCTTCTTTCTGTCCAGATAGAATTTCAGTGCTCTAACTGGACAAAGTGATCTTTCTATTTCTCTGCCTACTAGGCTAGTAAGTCCTTTTACCTCGAAACTCCTAGGCCAGGGATTCGAAGGGTTCTCGTTTTTGGCAAGAAAAAGAGTCTGGAAGACAAATCGCAGAACTTCTTTGAAGCCAACTCGTGACTCAAGGGCGTGCAACTCGCTGACCCTTTTAGCCGTAGCCAGAGATAGCAGAAAATATACACTTTCTAGTGAGATTCCCGGAATGAAGCCGAATGAGTTTGGTTCGAACTTTTTCCGGGAGGACGAAATTTCAGAACCACAATGTAAGTTCCAGCTCGGAATCCTAGGCTCTACTGACTTCGACGTTTCAAAGGAGCGGATGATGATCGTGCAAATCTTTATTATTCGTCAAGTCTAAGCCCCTGTTTCTTAAAGACTGACGAAAGCATACTTCTGTATCCTTTAATTGTTGGGTACAGAAAGATGTGACTTTTCCCTCAGGAAAAAGAAGGAAATATGATATTTTGTCATGTTACAATAAAGGTTTTATACATACTTACCTGACAGATATATACTTAGCTATAGACTCCGTCGTCTCCGACAGAATTTCAAATTTCGCGGCACACGCTACCGGTAGGTCAGGTGATCTACCGCCCCTGCCCTGGGTGGCAGGACTAGGAACCATTCCCGCTTTTCTAATCAGAATTCTTCTCTTCCACCTGTCTCCTGCGGGGAGGCTGGGTGGGCCATTAATCGTATATAATCTGTCAGGGTAAGTATGTATAAAACTTATTGTAACATGACAATATCATTTTTATACATTCAACTTCCCTGCCAGATATATACTTAGCTGATTAGCACCCATTGGTGGTGGGTAAGAGACAGCTAACTACTGAAATAGACAGGTAAACAACATATGTTGTAGGTATTAATAAACCTTGGTTCCTACCTTATTAGGCTGAAGACTTCGCGGCTACTGCCTTGGAGTCTGCTTAGCCTCAAGAGCCTCAGCGAGATATTGATCTATGGCTAAGAGTTCTTGTGGGTCTGCCAATGGGGTCTTATCCACTTACTCGCAGAGCCTAAAGGCCTTTGTCATTGGGTGCTATTCCACTAACATGACAATACACCTTGTTCAAGGAGCACAACACCGATCCCGATCACCTGATCCTAACATCCATATTAGTTCTAAGATTGCAAGGAGTTATCCCCGAACTCCTTACAAACAACCAAAAACTCGAAACAAAATTACACGTTCATTTATACAAAATATACAAAAAAAAAAATTTTGTACCCCCCACTAGCCATACATACCCTTGATCCCCTACCAGAAATGACACTATGCGCCCGTGCGACATCCGTGAGCTTGCTAATAGAAAAACCAAGCACATATCTGACACAGAGGGTTTATGTATGATAAAATCA
Source organism: Macrobrachium nipponense (assembly GCF_015104395.2). Classification (NCBI taxonomy): domain Eukaryota; kingdom Metazoa; phylum Arthropoda; class Malacostraca; order Decapoda; family Palaemonidae; genus Macrobrachium; species Macrobrachium nipponense. Next base: position 32,153,700 of record NC_061107.1, on the reverse strand, counting down.
AACCATTTTAAGGATCAGTCTTTGCTCCAAAACCCAGCACTGTATCTGCTGATACAAATGGACCTAGAGAGAAGCACTTCTTCATAAGTCACTCTCACATCCTTCAGGTAATGAGATGCAAACAACTGAATTGCAACCTCCAATAAGTAGTCTCAATGATATTTTTAAGAGACGTATTCTTTTGGAACGCCAAGGACTTGCTACTGCTCTCACCTCATGGGTCTTAACCTTTAGAAGACCGAAGGATTACCTCTGAGCAGTTCTTTTTTTTTTTTTTTGTGTGCGTCCGTAATTACGCTTCTCACAAAGAAGGCCAAGGCGTTTTGGGACATGAGTCTTTTGGGGTTCTTCACAGCACACCAAAGACCTTGTTGACAAGCTCCCATCTGTCTCTTCCTCTCTAAATAAAATTTAAGAGCTCTCACTGGACAGAGAGACCTCTCTGTCTCTCTGCCTACGAGGTTAGATAGACCTTTTACTTCAAAGCTTCTGGGCCAAGGTTTTTGACGGGTTTCGTTCTTTGCCAGAAACATTGTCTGGAAAGAACAGATGGCAGCATCCTGTTTGAACCCCACCGTGGAATCCAGAGCGTGTAATTCGCTCGTCCTCTTGGCTGTAGCGAGAGACAATAGGAATAAGCATTTCCTAGTGACGTCGCGGAAGGAAGCCAGATGTAAAGGCTCGAATTTATCCGAGGAAAGGAATTTCAGGACCACGTCCAGATTCCAACTAGGTGTTCTAGGAGTTGCTGCTCTTTTGAAGTTCAAAGGATCTTAATTAAATCGTGTAGATCTTTGTTATCTGCAATTTCTAGCCCACGATTCTGATACTGAAGACAGCATGCTTCTGTATCCCTTTATTGTTGATACCGATAGGTGTGATCCTCTCTCAGAAAGAGGAGGGGAAATCGGCAATATTAACTATAGAGGTACTGGAGGAGGACAGCTTCTGACTCTTACACCACCTCCTAAAGACTTCCCACTTCGATTGGTATACTCTTCCTCGTTGAAGCTCTGCGAGCTCGAGCGATAGAGCCCGCAGCTTGCGAGAAAAGCCCCTCGCTCTGACAAGTCTTTCGATAGTCGGAAGGCAGTCTGAGCGAGACCTGGGAGGGTGTGATGAAACCTCTCGAAGTGGGGTTGTCTGAGTAGATCTGGTCTGTTTGGAAGAGATCTGGGGAAGTCCACTATCCACTCCATACCTCCGTGAACCATTCTTGGGCTGGCCAAAATGGGGCTATTAGTGTCAACTTCGTGCTCTTTGAAGCTACGAACTTCCTGAGCACTTCCCCCAGGATCTTGAACGGGGAAAGGCGTAGGCGTCCACACCCGACATCCAATCCAGGAGAAACGCGTCTATTGCGAAGGCTCTCGGAATCTTCTACTAGAGAGCAAAAGATCTCTACTCTTTTGGAGAGGAATGTCGCAAACAGGTCTATGTGAGGTCTCCCCCACAGGGACCAAAGACTTCGACACACTTCTTCGTGTGAGAGTCCATTCTGTGGGAAGGGGGACCTGATTCCTCCTGCTCAGTCTGTCCGCTCTCACATTCTTTATCCCTTGCACAAATCTTGTGAGGAGAGTTATGCCTCTTTCTTCTGTCCAGGTTACAGGTGTTTGTTAACTGAAGAGGGAGAAAGAGTGCGTGCCTCCTTGCTTGCGTATGTAAGCCAGAGCCGTGGTGTTGTCGAGTTTATCTGTATCACCCCGCTCTGACTATCTCCTCGAAGAAACCTTAAGGCTAGGTGTATGGCCACTAGTTCCTTGCAATTGATGTGCCAGGACCTTGGTCTGGGTTCTGTAGGGCAAGCGATACGCCTTCGTTCTTTTGAAGAGGAAGGATCCACCACTTCAAGTGATCTTTTATCTCTTGTGGAAGAGGGAAGGTGTCCGAGAGTTGTCCCGTCTTCCAACTCCACCACCCCTTTCAGGAAAAACTTAAGAGGGCGGGCGAAGGTGAAGCCTCCCCAGAGAGAAGGAACTTTTCTAGTGAGGACAGGGTCCCTAAAAGGCTCAGATAATCCCTCGCTGAACTGCTCTTTCTCTCTAAGAAGCTCGAGATTTTCGACAAACCTCGAGTGATTCTTTCTCGCGAATGAAATACTCGAAAACCCCGAGAATCCATCTGAATCCCCAGATAGACTAAGCTCTGGCTGGGGATCAGCTGCGACTTCTCGAGGTTCACGAGTAATCCCAGCGATTATATCATGTTTCTTGTTACTGATAAGTCCTCCAAGCACTGAGGTCTCCGACTTGGCCCTGATCAGCCAATCGTCTAAGTAGAGGAGATGTTTATTCCCTCTAGGTGAAGCCATCTTGCTACATTCGCCATCAGGTTGGTGAATACCTGTGGAGCTGTAGACAGACCGAAGCACAGAGCCCTGAATTGAAAAATCTTGTCTCCTATTACAAACCGAAGATATTCTTTGACAAATGGTGAATGGGAAACGTGGAAATACGCATCTTGTAAGTCCAGAGAGACCATCCAATCTCCTGGACGAAAGAGCCGACATTACTGAGGCGGACGTTCCATACGGAACTTCTTTTTCTGAACAAAGCGAATTCAGAGCGTCTTACGTCCAGTACAGGTCTCCACCCCCCCCGATGCCTTTGGTACTAGAAAAAAGGCGATTGTAAAATCACCCGGGGAGGGTGGATCCTGCACAGTTCGATTGCCTCCCCCATTTTCCCAAATTTGTTCCACCATTGCAGGCAGGAGAGTCTTTCTCAATTACAGGGTCTCTGTACCTCGCTGACAGTTCTCGAGGCGTAGGGTGTGGTTAGGGTGAGGACTTTCCTCGAAGGGGATTACGTATCCCTTCTTTAGGACCAAGACCCTGACCAAGGGTCGGCTCCCCTTTTTGCCCATACTACTGCAAAGTTCAGGAGGCTGGCGGCCACTGGTGCTTGAAGGAGCAACAAGTCATTTTTACTTTCTTGAAAGGTTACTGAAGAAGGACCTTCCTCTCTTGTCAGAGCTCTTCTTTCTGGCAGGGGGACGAGCCGCTGCACCTCCACGAAAGGGCTGCTGAGGAGGACGAGAGTCCTTCTTATTCGTAGACACTACAGGACGTCCTTTCTTGGACGTATGTACCAGTAGGTCTTGTGTCGCCTTCTCAGTTAGCGAGCGAGATATATCCTTCACCAACTGAGAAGGAAACAGATGATCCGACAGAGGGCGCGAACAATAAAGCAGTCCTCTGGCTCGGAGAGAAAACCCCTTTTGATAACAAGGGATCCATATACTGATCTCTTTTTCAGAAGACCAGCACCAAAAAAGGGAAGCCACTTCTCCCGAACCGTCCTGTACTGCCTTGTCCATGCAAGACAGGACGCTATGGAGAATCTCTGGGTTTTAAGAAACTCCGGATCTTTAGATTTGTTGGCCAGAAACTCCGAGTGACCAATCCAGAAAATTGAACACCTCTAAAGTGACAAAAAGTCCCTTTAGAAAGTGGTTCAACTCCGAAATGCTCCACGTCGATCTGACCGATCCTAAAGAGTGACGTCGAGAGGCCTCACTAAATTGGAAAAGTCCGCATCTGCCGAGGCAGGAAGAGAAAGACCCATTGTCTCCCTCCTGTCCCATACCAAATACCTCTCTTTCCAAGGAGTTTGGAAGGAGGCGTGCAGAACACAGTCTTTCCCAACTCTTTCTTCTTGTCCATCCAAGAATCTAAAGAATGGAGGGCCTTCTTCATAGAATCGCAGGCTTCATTTTCAGAAAAGGCCGAAGATTTCGTCGTAGCTGAGCTCGAAAAGAGAGAACGAGAGAAGGAGGAGCCGCCGGACTAAGAGAGTCTCCAAACTCTTGTAGTAACAATGAGGCTAAGACCTTAATAAATTTCAAAGAGAGTCCCCTCATTTGCAGGAGGTTCGTCATCAGACAAATCGTCCAAACCCGATCAGACGAAGGAGAAAGCTCTCGTTTGGAGGGAGAGTCCTTCCAAGACCTCCTACGATCTGAAGGAGAGGAGCTTCTATTTGGAGAAGAGTCATAAATTCAGGAATGAGTCTCCGACTCCTGCCTCCTGGCTCTTGATCTTGCCTCCTGACCTCCTCCTGGCTCCTGACTCCTGTCCTGACTCCGGACTCCGGGACTCCGGACTCCTGGCTCCGGGACTCCTGCTCCGACTCCTGCCTCCTGACCCTGCTCCTGACTCCTGACTCTGCCTCTTGACTCCTGTACTCCTGCCTCTTGCCTCCTGGCAAGATAGTTATTGCAAAAAGATTGGGGGCAAAGGATTGGGATAAAACATTTTCGTAAGTGATGACATAAGGGTAAATACGGAGATATTATATAAAATATTGGAGATAATAGTGGAAAAAAATATTACCGAAGAAGAAAAGTAAACATCATTCATGCATACCAAGAGACAGAAGAATCTTGTTCCAGAAAATCAGAAAGTGGAAAAAAGGTCTTGCAAAAGAAAAAAAAAAATGCATGGAAAGTTATAGAACTAAAAAGTAAGATAGAAAATGCAGAAAAAAAGATTATACAATCAAAAGAAAATGAAAAACGGGACTTGGAAGAAAAAACCCTATTAAATATCAAGCAAAACCCAAAAACTATATAACTCATATGCGAAGAAGATGAATAAAAGAAGAATAGAAATAGGCCCTCTGAGAATTGAAGGGAGATTAACGAATGAAAAAAAGGAAATTTGCAACATACTGGCAGAACGATATAAGAGAGAATTCACCCATATAAGATAATGAAGATAATGATATAGAAGTAAGGGATGAAAATAGTGAATATTTAGCTGACATAGATATTAATGAAGCTGATATTGTGCAGGCTATTAATGAAATTAAAAATGGAGCTGCTGCAGGGCCTGATGGAATTCCTGCTATTTTGTTAAAGAAAGTAGTTCATTCTATCGCAAAGCCACTTGCAATATTATTAAGACAAAGTGTAGATACAGGCAAGATATATGATGAGCACAAATTAGCGTATATTACCCCTACTTTCAAAAGTGGATCAAGACTAGAGGCAAGTAATTATAGGCCTGTGAGTCTAACATCACATATAATGAAAGTGTATGAAAGGGTAATGAAGAAAAATATTATGAAACATTTAATAAAAAATAATTTGTTTAATAAAGGACAACATGGTTTCGTACCCGGAAAAAGTACACAAACCCAACTGTTAGTCCACCGTGAAAACATATTCAAAAAATATGAAAAGCGGAAATGAAACAGATGTGGTTTATTTAGACTTTGCAAAAGCTTTTGATAAAGTAGACCATAATATATTAGCGAAGAAAATTAGAAAACACAATAATCGTGGATAAAGTAGGAAGATGGTTAAAAGAATTTTTACACAACAGAAAACAGATAGTTATTGCAAACGACGAGAAATCGGATGAAGCCAAGGTAATATCCGGTGTGCCGCAAGGTACGGTGTTAGCTGCAATACTGTTTGTTATTATGACTGAAGACATAGACAATAATGTTAAGGATTCGGTAGTGAGTAGTTTTCGCAGATGACACGAAGAATAAGTAGAGAAATTACTTGTGATGAAGAGAGGAACGCTCTACAAAGAGACCTTAACAAAGTATATGATTGGGCGGAGAGGTAAATAGGATGGTATTAACTTCGATAAATTTGAATCAATAAATTATGGAGACAGAGAAAGAAAGCTATATGCATATAAGGGACCTAATAAGAGACCATCACAAATAAGGAAGCAGTTAAAGACCTTGGTGTGATGATGAATAGGAACATGTTATGCAATGATCAAATAGCAACTCTGTTGCAAAAATGTAAAGCAAAAATGGGAATGTTGTTACGGCACTTCAAAACAAGAAAAAGCTGAACACATGATTATGCGATAAAAACATATGTCGTAGTCCACTTGAATATTGCAATATGATATTGGTACCCACACTATCAAAAGGATATTGCACAAATAGAGAGTGTACAAAGGTCCTTTACAGCTAGAATAGAAGAAGTTAAGGACCTAGACTACTGGGAAAGACTACAATTCTTAAAATTATATAGTCTGGAAAGGAGAAGAGAACGCTACATGATAATTCAGGCATGGAAACAGATAGAAGGAATAGCAGAAAATATCATGGAACTAAAAAATATCAGAAAGAGCAAGCAGAGGTAGATTAATAGTGCCAAAAATATACCAGGAAAAATAAGGAAAGCACACAGGACATTAATCCACTACGCACAGCATCGATAATGCAGCGTCTATTCAATGCGTTGCCAGATCATCTGAGGAATATATCAGGAGTGAGCGTAGATGTGTTTAAGAATAAGCTCGACAAATATCTAAACTGCATCCCAGACCATCCAAGATTGGAAGATGCAAAATATACCGAAGATGTACTAGCAACTCTCTGGTAGACATTAGAGGTGCCTCACACTGAGGGACCTGGGGCAACCCGAACAAGATGTAAGGTCTGTAAGGTAAGGTCCTCCTGGCTCCTGCCTCTTGCCTGGATGACTCCACACTCCTGGCTCTTGGCTCCTGCCTCCTGGGTGACTCCTCACTCCTGGCTCTTGGCTCCTGCCTCCTGGGTGACTCCTCACTCCTGGCCGGTGCCAGACGTTCTGATCGGTTCATCCACGTTCGTACAGGAAGCCTCACCTCGAGTAGTAGCATCGATCCTGGCGGCAGATACCTCCATACGTCTGGAGGATCTCTTAATAGGAAGGGAAGAGTCTTTCCTTCTAGGAGGTTCCTTTGAAAGGACTCACCCCCCCCTACAAAAGACGAAATCTGCTCTTGCATAGCAATCATGAACCTCTTCGTAACCTCCTCTTTATCCTCTTCGGAGGAGGGGAAGGAGGAGGGGAGGAGTCCATAGCTCCACCTACCTGACTCCTTCTAACTCTGGTTGACAGAATGGCTCTTCTTGCCTTCTTAACTCACGAAGGAGACTCCTCAGGGAAGTTTTCCGGGCTCGAGTCAATCGTCGGAGCCTTCCAACTCCTCTTGAGTGGTCGAGAGCGATCTGAATCCCTCCAATCCCGACGAAGAAAAACAATCAGTAGGACGCTTTTTACAATAGCGATCCTTGGCAGTCTGGGGTGTCACAGAAACCGCCGAAGGGACACCTGATCGGTGGGGATTCCACAACCTCCTTTCGGCTTTCGACATTCCTTCTCCTCTGGGCATGTGAGCTTGGAAGAGGTCTAGACCTAGGAGCGTTGCGGAGCCGACCAGATGCCCCCTCCACTACACTGGGGACACTCATATCACTGTCCACTGAAAAAATCACTAGCCTTTACCTTGCAGGGCAGCCATTTTGTTTTCCATCAACTCGAATCTACAGGTTCTGCAATAGGAGAAGGGGCTGCAATGGAAGGAGAAGTAGCAATACTTACCCTTGGGGAAGATCCCGAGCTAGGAATTAGTTCATTTGATCTAGAACTACTTAAACTTCTAGAAGCAAGCCTTCCTCACTCTTTCTCTTTCTAACTTTTTCAAATAATTAGTTAGATTCTTCCATTCATTCTCACTCAAATTCTCACATTCCTTGCAAGTATTAGTAAAAGAACATCATACTCCCTGCAAAACCCTTGCATACAGTGTGAGGGGTCTTACCGAAGCTTTCGGCAACCTCACCTTACAGCCTACATTCACACAACGTCTCAAACCACCTTCCAGTGTCAGACATTTTTAAAGAAAAATCCAAAATCAAGTCCACAAAACAGTCCACAAAACGCGTAGTGCACCAATCAACAATCCAGATTACGCGCACCAAAAGGTCGGTCAAGAAAGATCAATTGATTGGCGGTGAAAAAACGAAAAACCAATCGAGAGGAACCAACAACAATGTTGATGGTCCGGGCGACAGAAGAATTCTGATTAGAAAACGGGAATGGTTCCTAGTCCTGCCACCCAGGGCAGGGCGGTAGATCACCTGACCTACCGGTAGCGTGTGCCGCGAAATTTGAAATTCTGTCGGAGACGACGAGTCTATAGCTAAGTATATATCTGGCATGGGAAGTTGAATGTATAAAACCGCAATTTCGGTTACAGAGGTATTGGAAGAGGACAGCTTCTTCGACCTGCACCAGTTTCTGAAAAACTTCCCACTTCGATTGGTACACTCGCCTAGTAGATGATCTGCGGGCTCTAGCAATTGCGCTTGCCGCCTTGCGAGACCCAAAAAACTCGCTCTGACAAGTCTTTCGATAGTCGAAAGGCCAGGTCAGAGCAAGAGCGGGGTAGATTTGATGGTACCTCTCGAAGTGGGGTTGTTTGAGCAGATCTATCCTGTTTGGAAGAGATCTGGGGAAGTCCACTGTCCACTCCATCACCTCCGTGAACCAAATCGGATGGCCACTCTGGGGCTATCAGAGTCATTCTGGTTCCCTTGAGGCCAAAACAAAAACCTTTCTGACTACTTCCCCAGAATCTTGAATGGGGGAAAGCGTACACGTCTAGCCCCTGACCAGTCCCAGGAGAAAGGCGTCTATTGCATAAGCCCTGGGATATTTCTACCAGGGCGCAAAAATGTATCTATCCTTTTGGAGAGAAACGTGGCGAATAGATCTATCTGCGGTTTCCCTCCCCAAAGATACCAAAGGGTCTGACAGACTTCCGAGTGGAGGGTCCATTCTGTAGGAAGGGACCTGGAACCTCCTGCTCAGTCTGTCGCTCTCACGTTCCTCTCCCCTTGAACAAATCTCGTAAGAACCACATTCCTTTGATTTGCCCAAATCAGCAGATCTCTTGCCAGTTCGTATAGGGCGAGAGAGTGAGTTCCTCCTGTTTCTTGACATAAGCCAGAGCGGTCGTATTGTCGGAGTTTATCTGTATTACTTTGTCTCCTGACTATCTGCTCGAATTGCTCCTTAGCGCGAGGTGAAGTCGCAAATGAGCTCCTTGCAATTTATGTGCATGACACCTGCTATTCCGACCAGGTGCCTGACACTTCCTTGGACCCTAAAGTCGCACCCCAACCTGTCTCGAACGCGTTTCGTCTGAGAACAATGTCAGGTTTGGGTTCCGAACTTATAAGGATACTCTTTTGTTTTCTTCTAAGGGGGTCAACCATCACCTTAATTGTTGCTTTACTTCTAATGAGATTGGAAAACGTGTCCGAGGAGCTGTCCTGTCTTCCAACTCCAACTGCTTCTCAGGAAGAACTGAAGCGGACAGAGATGTAGTCTTCCTAGAGGAAAGAACTGTTCGAGCGAGGAAATAAAGGGTCCCCAGAAGGCTCAACCATTCCCTCGCTGAAGTACGCTCTTTCTCTACGAAGTTCAATACTGTGGCACAGCCTTTCCTTACTCTCTGAGAAGGAAATACTCGAAAACCCCGAGAATCCATCTGAATCCCCAGATAGACTACGTTCTGGCTGGGGACCATCTGAGATTTCTCGAGGTTCACGATTAATCCTAATGTCTTTGTCAATTCCAGGAGGTTGTTGACATGGTCTCCAGACACTGCTTTTGAGACCTGGCCCTGATGAGACCAGTCGTCCAGGTTAATATAGGGAGACGTTTATCCCTTTCATGTGAAAGATGTTTTGACACATTTTTCATCAAGTCTGTAAAGACTTGGGGAGCCGTAGAAAGGCGAAACACAGGGCCCCTGAACTGATAGATCCTTCCCTCGAACTGAAAACGAAGGTACTTCCTCGACCGAAAAAAGGGTGATCGGGACGTGGAAAATATGCGTCTTGAAGATCTAGGGACGTCATCCAATCTCCTTGACGAGAGCTGCAAGTACTGAGGCCGACGTTTCCATGCTGAACTTTCTGTTGTTGTACGAATTTGTTCAGCGAACTTACATTCCAGTACCGGTCTCCATCCCCGAGGCCTTTCGCTACGAGCAAACAAGCGATTGTAAAACCCCGGGAGCTTTGATCCAGTACCAGCTCTATGCTCTTTTGTCCCACATCTGTTCCACCATTTGACGAAGAGTATCCATCAGAACAGGGTCCCTGTATCTGGCTGACAATTCCCTCGGTGATGTTGTCAAAGGGGGGCCGTCCTTGAATGGGATATAATAACCCTTCTTGATTATTGACATCGACCAAGGATAGGATCCTATGTCTTCCGTGCTCCGCAAAGAATTGTAACTGGCTCCTACAGGTGTCTGGAGGAAAGATTTCTCATTTTCCCTTCTTAAAGGGACGGAAGGCAGATCTTCCCCTTTTTTCCGTTTACTTTCTTCTGACGATGAATCTAGCCTGAGGGCCTCTCGAAAGGGCTGCTGTTGTTGAGCTGGCCTAGAGGCTTTTCTTTCTCACTAGCCACAGGTCTATTTTTCCTTGAGGATTGCCTTAAAAGATCTTGAGTGCTTTCTCAGTTAGCGAATGGGCAATGTCTCTCACCAAACTGCGAAGGAAATAAATGTTCAGAGAGAGGCGCATACAGCAAAGCGGATCTCTGCGAAGGCGAGACGGCCTTAGTGAGAAAGGCACTATGAACCGCTCTCTTCTTTAGTATTCCCGCACCGAAGAGGGAGCACACTTCGCCGATCCATCTTGAACCGCCTTATCGATGCATGTAAGGATGCTATGCAAAGTTTCAGGGCTTAGTTGTTCTTTTTCATGGGACTTCTTAGCAATAACCCCAAGGGACCAATCTAGGAAGTTAAATACTTCTAAGGTATGAAAAAGTCCCTTGGAGGAGATGGTCCATATTCCGAAAGACCCCATGTTGCTTTCGCTGAATTTAAGGCATGTCTCCTCGACGAGTCTACGAGACTGGAGAAGTCCGATTCAGCTGAAACGGGCAGAGACAATCCCATATTTTCTCCCGTTTCGTACCATATGCCTCTCCTATCCCCTTAGTTTAGCGGGAGGCATGCAAAAGATCGTCCTTCCTAACTCCTTCTTAGTCTTGATCCAGGAGTCAAGAGATTGTAAGGCCCTTTTCATGGATATGGCCGGCTTCATTTCAGGAAAGATGAAGACTTGTGTGCCTTCGTACGTGAAAATAGAGAGCGAGGAGAAGGAGGAGCGGCTGGAGTCAATGCATCTCCATATTCTTCTAAGAGGAGAGCAGAAAGAACTTTGTAATTCGAAAGCCCTTCTCTGTTAGTAACTTCGTCCTCCGAGACGTCATCTAAATTAATAGGATCGGAAGGAGAAGGCTCCCTCCTTCCTCTCTCTCCTCTCTTGATTTCTTCCTTTCCGAAGAAGAAGCATTCTATTAGGAGAGGGGCTAGGAGTAACTCTCTCCTTACGTTTATCATTAGGCGAGTCACGTACCACTGCTTTACGCCTGTTAGACTCCTGTCAGATGTCAAGCTCTTCATGAGGCGAATGCGCCTGGCGTTTAGCAGGAGTATCTCGCTGAGAATACTCCTGAGGCCTGGTAGAAGTATCCTGTTTGGAATACTCCTGGCGCCTGACAGTCGTAACACTCTTCGAATACTCCTGCCGTCTGGTAGGCACATCTCGCTCCAAATACTCCTGGCGCCTGTTAGGAGTATTAAAGCTCAGAATACTCCTGGCGCTTGGTAGGCGCATCGCGCTTCGAATACTCCTGGCGCCTGGTAGGAGTACAAAAAGTCTAGAATACTCCTGGCGCCTGGGAGGAGTATCGAGGTCAGAGTACTCAAGGCGGCGCCCACTGGCAGGAGTATCTCTTTCCGAATACTCCTGACCTATAGGGAAGGCGCATCTAGTTCCGAATACTCCTTGTGGCTTGGTAGGAGTATCGCTCATGGAATGCGCCTTTCGAATGGCAAGTATATTGCGCTTAGCGAGAGCTTTACTCCTATCCAGGAGTTCTCTCTTCTCCAGTTGGCTCTTGTTGCTTGGATGAAGATCTGGGCCTAGAACGATCTACAGTAAAGTCAGGCTCTTTGCGCCTACTTGGCGCCTGGCTCCTAGTTGGCGCCAGACGTTTGGCAGGAGTTACTTCCTTCCCACGTCTCGCTGACCTAACCGCACCGCTCCCCCCCAGAGATGGGCGCTTGTGCGACAACTCCCCTGGAGGGTTCGTCGCGCCCCGACAGGAGATCGGTATTTGGATCTCTTAATCGGAAGCATGTCATCCTTTTTACGAGTAGGCTCTTTAGAAAGTACTCCTACCAAAGACGCTAATTGCTCCTGCACATTCATCAAAATTTTCCTGGTCGAAGGCTCATTCGAATCAGGAGAAGGAGATCTGGAAGGCGCTCGAGAGTCTTTGACATTCCAAGGATCTAACCTCCTTTCTAGCTTTCTTGCTTACCGAAGGCGCATCCTCTTCAGAGAAGCGCCGCCCGGGGCTAGAATTGAGCTCAGGTTCTTTCCAATTCCTTTTCAGCGGACGTGTGAAAGCTTCGCTTCCTTCCATCCTCTTCTCGGAGAAGGCGAACTAGATGATGAAAAGCACTCACACAAAAGGACGCTTTTCCTATAGCTGTCCCTGGCAGTCTGAGATGTATAAGATTCTGCCGAAGGGACGCCTGATCGTTGGGGATTCTCCACGACCCCCATAAGGCTTTCAACTTTCCTTCTCCTCTGGGCCAGGGAGCTTTGAAGAGGTCTAGGCCTGGGAGCGTCGCAGAGACGACCAGACGCCCCCTCCACTACACTGGGGACACTTAACATCACTCGAGAAACCACATTCACTTCTCTTACCTTCAATGCTTCCATTTTTTCTTGCATTTTTTGAAGGGAAGCTCTGAGTTCCGCCATTTCTGAGGCTGAATCAGAGGGATTAACTTGTGAACGGGCTGAAATAGAATGGGCATAATTATGAGAAGAAGAAGAAGCTACAGAACTACTAGACATTTTACGGCTTTTGTAAGCCGCCTTCCTCTCTCTATCTTTCTCTAACTTCTTCAAGTAAGAAGTCAGATTCTTCCATTCTTGCGCACTCAATCTCTCACACTCGTTACACATATTCTCAATTGAGCATTCAACCCTTCTACAACCACTGCATGTAGTGTGAGGATCTACCGAAGCTTTCGGAATCCTCACCTTACAGCCCTCATTCACACACACTCTGAAGCTAACACTAGAATCAGACATATTCACGAAAATCCAAAGCAAAGTCCAAAAAACAATCCACGATAGCGAATGCCAAACAACGATCCAAGTACGTCACCAAAAATCAGTCGAAAGATGATCAAAAGCGTTGTGGAAAAGAATTCCAGTCAGGAGGAAGTAACAACAATGTTGATACTACCGGCGACAGAGAGAATCTGATTAGAAAACGGGAATGGTTCCTAGTCCTGCCACCCAGAGCAGGGCGGTAGATCACCTGACCTACCTGTAGTGAGTGCCGCGAAATTTGAATTTCTGTCGGGGACGACTGAGTCGATAGCTATGTATATATCGACAGGTAAGTTGAATGTATGAAAACCTTTGGTAAATGTTTTGTCAGAAAAATTATATTGTATAGTACATAATTTTATTGACTATGGAATGTTGTCAACATAAATGGGAATGTCTAGTAAAAAGTAAAAAAATTTTAACCTAGATTTTGTGGTTGTTGCAGTCTAAAAATCAAAATGATTTCAGCCATTCTGAGACGATATCTGTAGCTCCCTACAGTAAACCTAGTTTACTTTGAGCACCTGCTGATATGCCTTGAGAATTGTAGCTTCATCTAATTAATCACATCAAGTGTGTCACTGGTAAACAATTATCTTTCACCAATCAGGAATCAGATATTCAAAGCCGAATCATTTTAACAGGATTATTCTCCAATCTGAGGATTCTGAATCCTGATACTTCAGCTGGAATATGGACTTACAGTGTAGAAGTGACTGTAGGGACCAAATGCAGCAAGTTTGGGGAACAGAGCCAAGTGAATCTTTATTCAAAATTTTCAGTTAGGAGGACCAACCTGATCACTATTCATCACAACTGCCCAATCTTAACCTAGGGTAAAAAACCGCATGGTACAGGGGTGGACCATGTACAATCAATGTGTACAACCCCAAGAAAAGTAAATTATAACGCGTCCTGACACCAGAGTAGAGGTCTTTAGCTCGTTTCTCACCAACAAGATGCCCATCTCCGATGTCAGGACGCGTTATAATGTACTTTTTGGGGGTATTGTACACACTGATCGTACATGGTCCACCCCTGTACCATGCGGTTTTTTACCCTAACTCAAACCTTTCCAAGATGCAAGATGAGCCCTGGAGGGCTGTCAGTCTTCAGCCTCACTAGTTCAATTAATTTATGGTAAGGGAAAATTTGGCCAAGTACTTATTAGCATGCAACGTCCCAAGGTAACGTAAGCTCAGGCCCAGGATGAGTGACCCAAAATGTGGCTTGAAGTAAAGCACCCTATTCAGCTTAGGATATGTTTTTGCTATGTGAAAGGACCTTAGGATGTATTGTTAAGGGTCCAGGCATGGTGAATCCTTCCTGAACCGAGCTAGGGACTGACTGGATGCTAGATCTTTTGAGAGTTGACTAAGTAAGAAAGGATGTATTAGTCAGGTCTGGTTGGTGTTTTGGGCAAGAATAATCTGATCATTCTTGGTTGTCCGAATTTAAGTGAAGTTATTGCAAGATCAACTGTGTAGGCTTCAAGTGAAATTGGTTTAGTATAATATATACGTAATTTATAAACTTCACGTGAAATTTGCTTATAACCTCTGTATAAACAAGAAGTCACTGCCCTATATAACTATTTGTTTCCTTGACTGTAAAGGATATAGTAGTCATGTCATAATCTTAAAATGTGTTAAAATGTCATAATCCTAAAAATAATTGATGATACAAAAATTGCGTATACAGGTGATGTAGGCTGCCAAGCAATAAAAGTAGGCTGCAACACTTGTAATGGGCATATACAAACACTTGTAATAGTTATATGCAAATACTAGTTGTGCAAGAAAAACTATTTTCCTTTCATCTGTACAGAATTGTATGTTAAAGAGTGCCTGTCATCAGCTAAGTATGAAGGGAAGTATGAAAGGAACATTTTCATTCAATTTCAAGAAGGACTAATCCTTCAAAGAACTAAATGATTGTTGGTGGTGATTACACAAATACACAATTTTTTCCATCGCTCCAAGTAAACTTGGTGTTAATTAAGGATTCTTCTATAGTTCAGGACTGGCTAAGAGTTGAACTATAGTTACCAGTTACTGATCAACAAACATTTTTCAGTGGGTTAGCATTGAAGGGATATTATTTATTGCTTCAGGAACTTGTTCACAGCTGTATTGAAAGGTTCAGGAGGCTGATTTCATGAATTGTAGAGCCTAGAATACTTTCATGAATAAAAAAACTATAAAGATAGTCAAATAATTGTTGGAAGACATTCTTGAAAGCTGCATCTTGTGCCCAAATACAGCTATACAGTTGACTGTTGCAACAGTTCAGTGATGGGCAGGATTTTATATAAGGAAAAGTAGCCAATTTAAACAGAGTTCCAGATGAAACCAATAACTAACGATTTTTTTTGCAAGCAATGTACAAAGCAGCAAATGGTTAATAATTAATTGTCATGATCATGTATGCTCTTGCATCAGCTAAACACGAATGGTAAAATAAGCTACGAACTGAAAAAGTTCTTGGAGTATGGGATTTAGATTTTGTTCTGCTTGTTGTAGAATTGATGAGAAAGATTCATGGATGGATGGTGTGGTCACTGTTATATAATTTACCTATTACTGAAAGCAATTTCTATGAGTACTTCACTACCATTTTGTATACAAGGCCTGATACAATATTTAGACTTGCATTTAAGAGTACCTTGATGAGCCCCCCCCCCCCCCCCCCCCCCCCCCCCCCCCCCCCCCCCCCCCCCCCCCCCCCCCCCACCCCCCCCCCCCCCCCCCCCATCCCCGAGAGAGGACCCCAGAGGTGTGGGGAGAGAGGTTGCCAAGAAGATTTTTCTTCTTCAACCAACTCTTAAGAAAATAAACAAGGCTGGGACATTCTGCATACCTATCAGAGTAGCCAACATAGTGACTATTGGTGCTGTTAGCTGTTAGAGCTTACAAGCATAGCATGGAAGCAGCCAATTTTCGACAACGAACATATGCCATATTGTGGAGGAGAGGAGAGGTGCCCTTCAGACTGTGCACAGAGAGGTCTTGTGAAAAACAGTGCGCTTTTTTCAGTGCAATGTGAGCGTGGTTCAGCACGGCAGGTAAATATAATGTTTGTTTTGTCACAGGGCAATTAAATTGTAAGGTACCAACTCAAATATCTTGGGGTAAAATCTAATCATACAATGAGCAGTGCATTAAAATCTGGTACATTATGTACTATACCTTGAAATTCAACTTTTGTTAAGTAAAAATTCTTGATAGTAGTTTTATTTTATTAATCCCTCTTCTCTCTACAGGTTTTGACTGCTGCTGTATGCTAGACAAAAAAAAAAATTTATACACAGCTCTATTTACACCCGAAGAAGCAGGGAGGGTCTGCACAGCACCCTGGCATGGGTCAAGCTGTTATGGAAGTTACAGCTACAATTCATGTAACCACATGAATTTTTACAAGATTTTTACAAGTAAAATAACACTATACAATAAATATATAACAGTCATTTTGTAACTTGAAAGCTTTGTACAAAAATGACTATGTATAAGTGTAGGATGTTTTCCATATGATTCATATGAAAGTTACTTGTATTCCCGCCAAAATGTGGTTTAAGGCGGGAGAAATTGAGTCTGGGGCAGTCTCGCTTGAGTAAGCGTAGCCTCAACATTGTCACGTGCACTGCTGCTTATCATGTATTGAACTGTGTGAAAATTACAGCTATTGCATATTGCTCGTGTTTGAGTATACCCCAACCTGCTTACATGGCGCAGTGATATAAGGACCTGGGAAGCCTTCAAGATGTCAGGTGCAAGATATTCAACAACACCAAGAAGAGAGGCCCTTCGACGGGCTGCACGTAGCCGCACCAATGGTGGGAACAGAGGACCTGCTGAGTGCCATGGCAAACCTTTTCTTGCAGCAGTGACAGAGCAGTGGTGCCCCCTCAGGTATGAGAGCAATTATGCCCGACAAATGTTCGTACGAAATGTCACAAGGAGCATTTAGGAAGTGGCGTAGGTCTATGATAGATTGGTGCCAAATTGGCAGGGTTTCAAACTGAAGATGCTGTGCTAAGCATTCGTTTGAACTGCGATGATCAGTTACAAAGGGCATTGGACGCTTGTTACACGTCCGATGAATGGAAAGCCCTTCCTCTACATCAGGCATTGGATGCCGTCCAAGAAGTAACTCAAAAGTCTGTGAACCGTGCAATTCCTGTGGGATAAATTTTTTTTTTTTAGTGCACAGCAAGGGCCTATGGAATCCGCGAAGACATAGTACATCGGTGTCAGGAATTGGCTTTAGATTGTGCTTTCCGCTGCCCTCGGTCCATACAAAATGACATGAGTGACTATATGCTGACTCACAGGTTAGCCAGTGGTTTAAATAACTGCGGATTGAAACAAGAAATACTCCAAGACTACGAAAAATATAACAGTGTCGCCAAAATACTACAGAAGTGTGAAATATATGAGGCAGCTGGAAGGGATAGTGGGGCCAGCAAAATTAACCAGAGACTCATTACTGCCAAGGTGGGGAAAGAATTGCTGCCCTATAATAATAATAATGAACAGAACACAGTGATGTTGCGGCAGTAAAATCGAACTTTCGTCGACAAAAGGATAGTAAGCTACTCATGTCAGGTAAGAGATGTGATAATTGTGGACGCTTTCATGAGAAAAATTAAATCTAGCTGCTATGCAAGTGAAGTGTGTGCCACAACTGTGGTGTACAAGGTCATTTAGCTAGATTATTGCAGAAAAAAAAGAAAAAACGTGCGAATAACAAGGCAGCAGGCATTGAAGTTGACCATGATGACGACACCATGTCAGTGACGTCATGCACATTAGTGCAACACTGTGGAGTCCAGCAGGTGACAGCATTGGCGGGAAAGCTACCGCATGTGCGCGTAAAAGTTGAACATAAAATGAGACGTGATGTACCAATGTATGAAGCATTTATTGATGCTATTGCCGATACTGAGGCTGAAGTTTGTATTATGGGGGAAAAGGTTTTGCATCAATTAGGACTGAACGTGAAACAGTTGCGTCGTTCGAACGCCAGGGTTAATCATGCAGCCGAAAAACCCATGAGAGTACTGGGTATGTGCGTTGTACATAACATTGGGTAGAAATAATGCTCTAAACATAGAGGTGTTAGTAGTGTGCGGTGTCTCTAGGCTATACCTATCTATAGATGTATGTAAGTGTTTAGGATTAGTGGATGCAAACTTTCCCCATCAGGTTAAGGTAGACAGAATATCAGTAAATAATATTGGTAGGGAACGGCCCAATAGTGTGGATGCCAATGATGTCACCAGTGATGGGAGCAACACCCATGAAGTCATAGAGTTGCCGTTCTCCCTCAGGAGGACAATGTACCTAAGCTCAAAAGGTGGATTTGGAGCGTTTCTCTGGTACGGTATTCAATACTAAACGGAATCCATTACCGGTAATGAAGGGAAAGCCACACCACATCCACCTTCTCCTGATGCAGTCCCATACGCATGCCATACGCCAATTTCCCAATTCCCAAACATTGGAGCAAGAGGTAAAAAAAAACACGCTGGACAACGATGTAAAACTGGGAATAATCCGCCCTGTTCCTACAGGAACTGCAACCGATTGGTGTGCGCGAATGGTAGTAGTAGCTAAAAGGAATGGAAACCCAAGAAAGAACAGTGGATTACCAAAAAGCTAAACAAATATTGCAAAAGAGAAACTCATCACAACTTTTTGCCCTGTTTCGACATGGCATCCAGTGTACCTGTGCGTTCATACAAAACTGTAATAGATGCCTATTCTGGTTTCCATCAAGTGGAATAGATGAGGAAACTTGTTGGCACCTGACCACCTTCATATCCCCAGTGGGGTAGGTACCAGTATTGTAGGACCCCAATGGGACATGTCTCTGCCTCGGATGCATACTCAAAGCGCTTTGATGATGTACAGTGAGCCCTCCCTACTTCGCGGTTCGACCATCGTGGATTCACGACTTCGCAGACTTTTTTCATTACGTATGTATATATTATAAAAGAAATATATCGCGGATTTTCCGGAAATTTTTGAAAATAGTCCGTGATATATTAAGACCCCAAATATTCGTTAATTCCATTAATAATTAGTAATATCTGCTCTTACTGATGGTTCATTGCATTACTATAGACATATAATTCAGTACAGAAAGAAATAAAACACGAAAAGAGAATGTGATCACATGATAATTCAGTATACGTAGTAAAATTAAATCGAACATGAAAACGCAAATCAGATGCAGTCTGACTTTGTCATATTTGAATGGTGTAAGGCTGCTGATGGCTACTACTACAAATGTAATGGATGTGCATCTTTTCCATGAATCTTTTGTATGTATACGTAGTACTGCATCCAATAATATTGTTTGTTGCAAAAAATCACATCTCGAATAAGCGTACGTATCTTACAACAAAACAAGCGTAAAATAGCGTACGTAAAGCATCTATAGTACCTTGTACATATTTGAATTTGTAACTACTACGTAGCATGTAAGACGGACTGTGATTGGTTCCAATGCTGATAGATGACGAATCAGCTCCCAAGTTTTGTAATCTAGCCTGTTGGTGTTGTGACCGCTTCTCTGATCCGCAGCAGCTTGGCTTGTCTCCGACCAGTAGCATCTTCTCGCGGCCACTTTGTTTGCCGCTCTCTCGCCCGGTAGATGCTGCTACGTTACTGTGTAACTTTAACCTGTGCTGTGCGTGACTGTTTGAAGTTGAACTTTCTGTTTAACCCCTGCAATGGCTCCCAAGCGTTCTGCTTCTGCTAAGGCTGGTAGTAAGCCTAAACGCCACCAAAAAATGATGACGATTGCTGAGAAGGTGACACTTCTCGATATGTTGAAAGAAGGCAGAAGTTACGCGGCCGCAGCCCGCCATTTTGGAGTGAACGAATCCACCGTTCGCTACATAAGAAGAAGAGCGAACATTAAGAAAGAACAGGCGAACATTAAAGCGGCTGCATCCTTTAGCAGGTCAGCGAAGCGAGTTGTTACTGCTCGTAATAAAACGATCGTCGTATGGAAGGTGCTTTAGCAATCTGGATTGCCGACTGCCAGAAGAAGAACATAGCCTGGATACGAACACCAGAACATAGCCTTGGATACGAACACCATCCGAACCAAGGCTTTGAGTTTGTATGAGAATTTTGCGGCAAAGGAACCTCAAGACGACGATGGCGACTATGCTGAAGAAGACGAAGATGATGTACTAGATGAACCTCAAGCAGGGACATCCACTGATTCCCAGCTCAGAAACACGTTTTTTTTCCGCCAGCAAAGGATGGTTTGCGAAATTTTAGAAACGCTTCGGCCTGAAAAGCGTTTCCCTGCATGGCGAGGCTGCTTCCGCTGACACTACCGCTGCTGAAACTTACGCGAATGAGACATTTAAGAATATTATCACTGAAGGTGGATACAAGCCCGAACAAAGTGTTTAATATTGGATGAGACCGGCTTGTTTTGGAAAAGAATGCCGTCGCAAACTTTCCTGTTCAAAGAAGAAGCCAAAGCCTCTGGCTTTAAAGCATTCAAGATCATTGTTATCCTCGTGATGTGTGGCAATGCTGCTGGATTTTTGCTAAAGCCGGGGCTTATTTACAAATCGAAAAATCCTCGCGCTTTGAAAAATAAAAATAAGAAAATCCTTCCCGTGTACTGGATGCATAATCCAAAGCATGGATTACGAAGATGCTGACCCTCCAACTGGTTCCACCAGTGTTTTATCCCACAAGTCAGTAAATATCTCTTAGAGAAGGGCTTGCCATTTAAGATCCTTCTCCTTATGGATAACGCTGGTGGTACACGCAACTGATCTGTCGCATGAGGGCATTCAGTTGAGTTCCTGCCCACCCAACACAACGTCATTAATTCAACCTCACCGATGGACCAGGGGGTTATCAGGGCGTTCAAGGCCCTCTACACGAAGAATACCTTGGCGGACCTCGTTGCGTGTGTGGATGCTGCCCAAGATGATGAGGATGAAACATTCAATTTGAAGGCGTACTGGCGGCAGTACACAATAGCCACGTGCCTGCAGAACATCCAGAAGGCACTGAAAGAAATGAAACCTGCTACTGTTAATGCGAGCTGGAAAAAAGTTGTGGCCCCAGATTGTTTACGATGACAAGGGATTTACACCTGCTGAGATTCAACACTCTGCAGTACGGAAATCTGTGCAGTTTGGCTGCGATAATTGGAGGTGACGGGTTTGGCGACATGACGACTGAAGACGTCGACGAGTTATTGGACTGCCATTCCCAGCCGCTAACTGACACAGACCTCGAAGACTTGACGAAATCGGCCAGTGACGAAGACAGTGAAAACACAGGAAGAGACCCAAGAAATTGTCGAAAAGAAACGGGCTTAACATTAGAACGGCTTGCCAAGCTCTGCAACCTTGCGAAGGAGTTGAAAGAATTGTCGCAAGAGTGGGACGAGGATATGGTTCGTTTCTCTGCAATTCTGCAACAAAATCGATGAAGACATGACTCCCTACAGGAATGCTCTTCGAGCAAAAACAGAAGCAGCGGCAGCAACTTCCGATCACAATGTTCTTCCAGCCTTGCAAAAAGAGCCAGTTCCTCCTCCTACTATGCCTTCGGAAGAAAGAAATGAGAAGTGTTCCAAGGAAGAAGTTGAAGAGGTGTCCAGGAAAAGGACACCTCCGTCTGAAGAGACGTAAAATACTATTCGTTGGCTGCACAGTAGAAGACATTAGTCAGCTTCAATTCATCATCATCTATGTGGCGCAAATTCATCGCCATCATCATTCAAGTTTTTCTTCAACTTCTTTCATGGTGAGTACAGTAACAATCTTTTATTTTTTTATACTTTATATTCTAACATTTTAATATTTGTCCCTGTTTTAGTTTTAGGGTACTGTAGTACATGCATTAAGTGTTCTGTACATTAAAGGGTGGTTTGTTAACAGTACTACGTAAAGGAGGGTTTTAAAAGTCTGAATATACATGTTAAATAAATACATAAATATGGTGTCCCTACTTCGCAGATTTTCAGCTATCGCGGCCGGGTTTGGAACCTATCTACCGCGATAAACGAGGGTTCACTGTAATAGTGGACATTCCGAGAAAATCTAAATGTGTCCGATGATGTTCTCCTATATGATGATATGTGGAAGGAGCATTTTATCACACGATAAGTTTTTTTACAAGTGTGTGAAGAGAACGGAGTTACCCTCAATCCTGATAAATTTCAATTTGCCAATGCGAGGTAGACTTTGTAGGCTATGAATTAGGTTGGGACAATTTCAGCCAGGTGAGGAAAAGCTGTCTGCAATCAAGAGCTTCCCAATGCCAAATCAACCAACCATCACTGACATAAAGTCTTGGTTTGGCCTCGTAAACCAATTGGCACCATTTGTTGCTACCTCTCAACTAATGGAACCCTTTCGAGACCTCCTAAAAAAGTCTACCAGTCGAAAGGTATACTGGGATGAAATGTTACAGAATGCATTCGAAAAGACTAAAAAGAAAAAAAAGAAATTTTATGTAATTTGATTGGGATGGATTGGCCTATTACGATAAATCTAGGCGAACTGCGGTAATCACTGACTGGTCGCGTGATGGGGATGGGATTTCTGGTGTTACAACAACATTGCAGTTGCGAAGAGGATAAAGTACCATTTTTGTTGCAAAGGGGGATGGAAGCTTGCCCTCTGTGGAAGTAGCATTTAACCTCGGCAGAAGTCAATTATGCAGTCGTTGAAGGAGAGGCTGCTGCCGGGGTATGGTGCTTTCAGAAAGCTAGATTATTCTACTGGGATGTCCCAATATATCCTTGTTACTGACCTGACCACCGTCCGCTGGTCAAAGTGTTTGGTGATAGAGAATTGAAAGACATTGCAAATATGATATTGTTATGATACAATAAGTTTTGTTCATACTTACCTGGCAGATATATATATACTGTATTTTCTGAAGTCCGACAGAATTTAAAAAAACTTTCGACACACGCAGTGGGAGTCAGGTGGTTAGTACCCATTCCCGCCGCTGGGAGGCGGGTATCAGGAACCATTCCCATTTTCTATTCATAATTTTATTTCCACTGTCCCCTGAGGGGAGGTGGGTGGGTACTTGTTGATTATATATATCTGCCAGGTAAGTATGAACAAACTTTATTGTATCATAACAATATCATTTTGTTCATGAAACTTACCTGTCAGATATATATATAGCTGAATCCACCATTGGAGGTGGGAAGGGACAGAATAGAAGGATTTTGGGAAACAAATGCATGCAGATGATTTACATCTTGGTTCCACCTGTTAGCATAGCCGACTTCGTGATTACTGTCACCCAAGTCTGCTTCTGCTTTACTAGAGTTGCCAGCGAGGTAGAGACCTTTAAAGCTGGTGCACTCTAGATGATCTGTCAACGGGGGTGTGACCACAATGTACTAGACCATATTGACCATACCATGAGGGCTAAGAAGTAACAAATAAATATATATATATTATATATATCACCACCTACCAACCTAGCCAAAGTTAAGGTGTGTTACTAAGACTTAAGAGTTAAGAAGTCGCCCGTTGTCGGCGACTCAACAACTAAATTAAGAGCTCTTCCTAACCATTTTCTACAGGATAGGATGAGTGGTACTTTTTTTTCTTCTTGCCCCCAAGATTGTGTCTGCAGACACGTATGGCCCTAGCGAGCAGCAGATCTCATATGCCATCTTCACATCTCGCAGGGAGTGTGAAGTGAACACAGAGTGCTTCGCTAAAACATGGTACTCAGGATGTTGCTGAGTGCCATGCTCTGTTGAAATGCTTCCGAGGCCGCGCCCTCACCTCGTAGCATTCAGATAAAAAGATTTCAAATCTTTGTGCAAACACAATGGAGGAGCATTTTTGAAAGAACTCCTTAACACTAAAGCCAGGGTGTTCTTCGATATGGGCAAGTCTGGTCTTTTTCGGAACACTGCAGATTGCCCGAATGACTTCGACTTTCGTGTTTTATGTAGATAAAACTTGAGAGACCTGACAGGGCACAGGACTCTCTCTGGCTCCTGCCCACTAACTTGTGCCCTCCTTGCTTCCAAGCTCCTGGCCCAAGGACAAAAACGGGTTTCCATTCTTAGGCCACAACGAAAGGCTTAGAGAGCACACCGCCTTGTGTTCTCTAAAGCCAAAACTTGTGACGATGGCTTAAAATCTCACTAACCCTCTTTGTCGTATCTAGGGTGGTTAGAAGAAGGCCTTCCTGATCACATGCAAGAAGTTAACAGGTAGGAGAGGTTCGAATGCTTTGACATCAAGAACTTCAGACTAGTCTAAGTTCCATATTGAAAGCTTCGATCTGGACATGCACAGTCAGTCCGTCTGTACTAAAGTCAGTTGACGACCAGTTGACCAGTCAGACGAATCAAGGACAGCAAGGCTGTACCCTGAAGACTATAAGACACTATTCTTCGCTGAAGGATGAGTGTCTGGACTGCCTGGGCGATTCAATCTAAGCAAACCTTGGGGGGTGATCAACGCAACCCAACGTCGTCAGCGAATCAACTCCTGACTCGAGCTTCTGGTGCCAGGAGAAAGGAGCAAGGAGCAAAAAGGCGATTCAGTCCCGAAGGAAGAATGCCTGACAGTCCAACCTGGTCTCATGTTACACGATCATCGGGGGTGTATAAACGCAACCGACTTCGTCAACAAGAAACTCAGGGCTACTATATGTCGCCTGATCTCGCACGAGTGTCTGACTCCGAGAAAACAGGTGAGACAAAAAGTAGATGGTGAGCGAGTTTCGAGATTCCACAGAACTCAAAGATCGTGAAGGGCTTTGTTGTTTGACAGACGCAAATCTCTGAGCCCAAAAGCCGTCAACAACATATTTGCGTATTCTTTAATAGTTGTGACTGCCAGCTTATCCCATTCTTCAGACGGAAATGGAAGACGGTAATCTTATTTCCTGTTAACATCTCGATAGTCTGACGTTGTCAGACTCAGAGCGGAGAGGTTATAGGTACCTTTCGAGTTAGAGTAGACCGACTCTTTCGGAAGAGGTCCTTGAAAAGTGAACTAGGAAGGATGTTGACCTCTGTGAATCCAGGATCCTGAGGCCAAAATGGGGCGATCAGCGTCATTGTCGCTCCCTGTGACGTCTAAAATCCTCATTACATTTTCCTAAGCGATTGAAAAAGAAAAAGAGACTAAACATCATCCTCCCCGTTTAATATCATAGGATGGCGGGTTTAATGGTACCGATCCCAGATCGAGAAAAAGGGAGCAGAGAAGAAGAAGCCTCTTCGTCCTCAACATATCGAAGAGAAGAATGAAAGGGCGTCCCTAAAGTCTCCACAACTCTCAACTTACCTCTAAAGAAAGATTCCACTCGGAAGTCAAAAGTTGCTGCCGTCGATCGAGACGATTCGTACGACTTTTGCAATCCTGTAACGAACCTCTAGAGGATCATTACATTCTACGCCTGTTTGTTATATAGGCTCTTTCTCGTAAAACTCGAACAGGGACCGAGAGAAGATACTTCTTAAGATATGAGAGAGCTGTGGAATATCAGAGTTGATGTGGACCACTGGTTCCAAAAACTCGTTTCGAGGACTGGAGGGACGTCCGAATTGCATTTACTTCTTTCAGATTAAGATCCAGGACATCTGAAACACTATCCAGATGTCCGGCACCTTCTTTCTATCATGACGCACTGAGAGATGTTCAGAATAATTCCTAGATCTTGAATAATATTTCAGTTTCCCGGTAGGAAAAAACTGTGGTCTGAATTGCAGTCTATTCGGGGAAACAAACTTCTTCAGGAAGGAAATGGTCCCCAGCAAGCTCATCCATTCCCTCCCCGAGTATGCTTACTTCCCTATAAGGCTGCGCTTTGCCTAAGCAGGAGAGCATATAAAAGTGCAATGTTGCGGTAGACTCGTAGTTTCTATACCGTGCGGTAACGAGCACCGAAAGGATTAAGAGATAAACTCTGTTGAACATAGTAAGGCAAAACGAATGCAACGTTTATTCATTCACGTAAGAAATCCCCTCAATCTTAGGCTAAAGTCCGTGATTGTAGGACAGATACAGTTAGTCAGTCATCCCGCAGGAGAGACGTAAACCGCCAGCACATAGATACGGGTTAGTCAGTCAATCCCGCAGGAGAGAGAGACGTAACCTACCGCGCATGACAGCGCACGATCTGTTACTGGCTCGGTTGGAACTTGGACAGTCAGACACAGCAGCAGCCAGCAGCTTACGAACGTCGTCTCTTAACTTTATCTTCGGTTTGCCCAGCTACCCTATTCTACGAAGAAATAGGTCCGTTATTTTTTGAGCAAAAAGAGACTCTCAAGCTGGTATATTTAAGCGAAACAGAAAACGCTAAATATATAGATGCGTTTGTGTCGTCAGAACACTACCATACAACGGTAAAAGATAAATCGGAAACTCCTGGAAGGCTGCAGGGAGCTGACGATTAAATGTCCTTAAAATAATAGACAATAGACCTCTCGGTTGCCATCCGAAGAGGTAACTACAGCAAGCGTGTATGACTTGAACCAACCAGTAGTAAAATAGCAAGGCAAATATTTTATTATATCACAATAAAGTTTGTTCATACTTACCTGGCAGACATATATAGCTGAATTCGGAAATACAGCTACATACATATCTGACAGGCAAGTTTCATGAACAAAACTTAGAGAATCGAAGCAGACAGCTCAAGCTTCTTATGTTATTGGACATAAGCGTTCATTGACGTAGTCTACAAGTCTATTTTCTTGTACGAGTCTGCGAATGACGAATGAGAGCTCTTCCGAATCTTGTCAATAAGAGCTTATTCGCTTACGCAATATCAAGTTAAAGAGATGTTTGTCAATGAGAACTAACCCATTTACGGGACAAAGAGATATTTTGTCAATGAGGGGATACCCACTTACTTGACAAAACGATAGTATATTGTCAATGGGGGAAAGTCACTGAATTGACAAAAACGTAATCCAGGAAGTCGAGCATTTTATTTTTCCGATTCCCGTCTCAAACGAGAAAGGGGCAAGAATCCTGTTAAGAGACAGGGCTTACGGCAGGTAGAACGACGATGTTCAATTTAAGATAGCGTATGCCTAGCCACAAATCCAAGTAAATAAATCAAAAGACAATTAGGATACTTAGCGGCAATGAAGTTTCCAAAATCCTAAGACGGAGGTACTGAAAACAGGTGTTTTCAGCACCGGCGACAGAAAAATTATGAATAGAAAATGGGAATGGTTCCTGAACACCGCCTCCCAGCGGCGGGAATGGGTACTAACCACCTGGCCGACCACTGCGTGTGTCGGAAGTTTTTTAAATTCTGTCGACTTCAGAAAATACAGCTATATATATATCTGACAGGTAAGTTTCATGAAACAAACCTCGTTTGCTTCGATTAAAGGAAAAAAAAAACATTACATTACAGTTTCACAGTGAAATATATTCCTGGGAAGAAAAACTCAGCAGCCATACTCTTTTAAGATACCCAGTAATCAGAAAGCCCAATAAATGCGAGTGACAGTGAGATGGGGGAGGAGGTTGAGAGTTTCGTGCGTTGCAGCGTTGATCACGTCGCTGAGTGATGACGTTCAATAACCCTCGACTGGAATTCTGTTAAACAAGCTGCTGAAAGCGATGTGGAATATCAGCTGCTAAACACTATGTTGCCGCAGGTTCTTGGCCGGTATCAAGAAATCTAGTCAACTCCAGCATAAAGCCGTATTTTAACGTACGGGACTGACTTGGCATCGTGGACGAACTGGCGGTGTATTCATATGATGAAGGGCACATACGTCTAGTAATACCTGTCACTACGAGACCGAGTTGTCTCTAACCTACACTCAGGCCACCAAAGTTCTGATTCAATGATTCGTAGGGCACGACAGGCCGTGTATTGGCCTGGGATGGAGGGTCAACTGAAACTCAAGAGGATGCACTGCAGAACATGTGACGTCATCGCTCCATCCCAACAAAAGGAACCGCTATTGCCTACCCCACCCCCTGAATATCCTTTTCAACAGACGGTCACAGATATGTTTCAAATATGTGGAAATAATATTTGGCATATGCAGATAGGCTTACTGGTTGGCTGGAAATTGCCTTCTTTCCAAGTGGTGCTACTTCTGCTAAGTTGATCCCACTCTTCCGACGATACTTCATGCAGTGGGGTGCCCCGGAAGAAATCTCCCTCGACGGTGGGCACCAATTTGGTAAGCACTGAAAATGGCTAGCATCCTACAGAAATGGGGGGTTAGGATGAGAATATCCTCAGCCCATTACCCCCAATCCAACGGGAGGGCAGAGGCAGCAGTATGTACAGCAAAAAGAACCATTCAAGATAACACAAGAAGTGACGGAAGCCTCGACACAGATAGTTTTGCAAGAGCCATTTTGCAACATAGAAATACGCCCCTAAGAGACATAGATAAATCGCCGGCACAATTAGCCATGGGACGACAACTCAAGAGACTCAGTCCCCATGATTAAAAGCTATCATAAGATAACAGAGCATTGGGCAGACATTATGATAGACAGAGAGGAGAAGATGGGTAGACACTTGTGATATGTCAAGTCCATCATGATTCTAGTGCAAAGAGACTCCGCCCCTTGCAAACGGGTACCACAGTAGCAGTGCAAAATGTTGTCTCTAAGGCTGGGATCGTGTTGCAAAAGTCATTGAAATGAAAGGAGACCGCCAATATGTCATAAAATTAGATGGTAGGGGAAGAATATCAACGAGAAACAGAAAACATCTTCGGGAAATAAGAGTGCAGGATTCCCCACCTACTCGTTCACTTTCCCCCGCTGACTCTGGTGCTGACGCCAACCCCAGAAGAGGGACGAGGAAAATAAATCCTCCAAGTTGGCATAAAAAACACATTTTGTGATTTTTCAATTATGTACAATTTGATTTCTCTTTAGTTATGCACATTTTTTTTTTTTGCACTGAATATGTGACCATTTTGTAATAACTTGTCAACTTCATGCAACTAAATGTCGTCCTACTTTGCAATGAGTCACGTAATCACGTTCCACTTATATGACTTGTTTTTTTTCTTTCATATAACACCATTTTGTCGTCAGTATGCCTTACACTTCTCTTCTGTATATTACTTGATAACCTCAAATTTCATGAAAAGTGTAATACATTTATTTTAGAGAAGGGATGTAGGATGTTTCCATATGATGCATATGAAAGTTACTTGTATTCCCGCCAAAATATGTTTAAGGCGGGAGAAATTGAGTCTGGGGCAGTCTCGCTTGAGTAAGCGTAGCCTCAACATTGTCACGTGCACTGCTGCTCATCATGTATTGAACTGTGTGAAAATACAGCTATTGCATATTGCTCGTGTTTGAGTATACCAACCTGCTTGCAATAAGACAACCACCTTAAAAAGGGATTTTGACGAAGGAAAAATCTATTTCTGGTGATTGGCTCGTGTCGCCCTATGAAAGTATCCTTAATATCATTCTTTCTAGGTAAAATTAGCCTAAAATTACCAGAGAAAAACATTAATTAAAGAAAATGTCAGTAAAACTGACTCGCTCACTCTTAAAAAGAAGTGTCGGTATGATATAGGGGCGAGTGTGGAACACTACCACGAGACAAACACCAATTAGAACTTCCCTATCAGAATCCCCCCAAGAGAGAGCTGATACCAACGGGCGATGCAGCCTCTACTACTACTACTACTAGAGGACGCCCACGGACAGCAGCGCCCCTAGCGGTCATCCTTAATTAAAACAGTTAAATACATCTTGTCCTGCAAAGGGGGGGAAAAACAAACAAACCATAAAAAGGGGGGTTTCATAGGGCGACACGAGCCAATCACCCAGAAATAGATTTTTCCTTCGTCAAAATCCCTTTTCTGGGCTCAGCTCGTGTCGGCCTATGAAGAGTACCAGAGAAACAGACAAAGATGGGAAAAAAAAAAAAGGGAACAATGAAAAACAGTTTAAAATGATGTGGATATAATAATAAGTAAATCAATTACAGCATACAAATTAAGCACTTAAACTAACTTATATTAAACAGTAAAATAATAGAATGTTAGTAATCTTAAAGTACTTAAATGGTAATTACAGTAAATTACAGAGATGCATGTAAAATAAGGAAAAAGAGATTTACTTAACAAAATTACAAATATACAAAATCATGTGTCCTACCCTAGCATAAAAATAAGGGTAGGTACACTGAAATCCATCATCAATACAAATATTCCAAAATATATACAAACACATTGTGACTGAAGTTTATCATAAATACAAAATATTAATATATACAAACATATTGTGTCCTACCCTAGCATAAAAATAAGGGTAGGTACATGAAGTACATTATCAGTACAAATGTGGATGTCCCTAGCAAAAAAATAAGGGACAATCCACTATATGATACAACGGCTAAGGCTATGATGTTTGAGTAGCCTGACGATAGGGTGAGGCATGTTGGCTGATATAGGTAGAAAGGAGACCTGGATCTATACTACAACTACTAAACAGTATCAGGGGAAACTATGTTTCCCGCTGCTACTGCTGAAAACTTTAAAGATTCCAAGGACTTAAATAATGCCGTTTAAAGGACTGTCGGGGATTTCCATCCAGTATACTTTCTAAGATCCTCAAAGTTCATATTGTTGGAAATAATTAATTGAGGGTGGCTACTCCCCTGATATCATGTGCTTTTGGGAATGACTCGGGTTGGCTTGGTTTAATGAAGTAAAGGATTTGCTGTCTAATGCCTTTAACTGATAAAGTCCACCTTTTTCTCTCATGAAGAGAGCACCTGAGGATCTAGAAGAAGTACGAGATAGAAAGGCTCTAAGAGTTGATACTGGGCAGAGAGAGGATCCTGTGGAAGTGGGATAACCTTCCAAGGAGCCCACCTTGCAAGAGGATCTTCATTTTTGGCTAAAAAGCTACGATCCGGAGCAAGTAGAACTTCACCTGATGGGAGGAATTCCACATGACCCGCATCCCTGGATAGAGCCGACAGTTCTGAAATTCTAGCTCCTGAGGCTAGGCTAATAAGAATAATGTCTTCCTCAGGAGCATTATGAATGTACAAGATGAGTTGTCGTATCTGAAGCTAGTTTGAGGACATCATTTAAGAACCATGAAACTGTAGTAGGCCTCTGAGAAGGTCTAAGTCTAGCACAGGCTTTAGGGATAGATGTGAAATAAGATTCAGTCAAATCTATCTGAAAACCTACTTGAAAGATTTTCTTCAAAGCCGATTTATGAGTGGTAATCGTGCTAGCTGCGCTAAACCTTTTTCAAACAAGGATCTGAAAAAGGATATAGCCAAATTAACTGTCATGGTTGTAGTGTTCGATTCTCTCAAGAAGATGCTAATTTTTAAACAGCTGAGTCATATTGTCTAATGGTTGACTCTCTCTTATCTGATTCTAGGAAGAGAATATTCTGTGGATCAATGTCAGCATCTTTATTAGCCGCAAACTTCATGAAGTCCATAAAGTTAGGGTCTGGAGAGTTCTTGAGGAAGCGAACACAGTCCTCATTTGTACTGATTGTGACAGTTTGGATTGGGGATCCGTTGAGGTCGGAGACCCAATTCCAAAAGAAGAGGATACCAGTTGCTCTTGGGCCAGTCCGGTGCAATCAGGAGCTACTATCCCTTTGAAAGACCTTAGTTTGTCTAGGACTTTCAAGAGAAGATTCACTGGAGGAAAAACATAAATCCTCCTCCACTGATCCAATCTAACGACAGGGCGTCCGTGGCATAAGCCAGAGGGTCCAGGTTGGGGGCCACATAGCAAGGGAGCTTGTGGTTCGCTTGTGAGGCGAAGAGATCCACTTGGAGACCTGGGACTCTCCGGCTTACCCACTGGAATGACCCGACGTCCAGAGACCACTCTGATTCCAGAGGAACTGACCGGGACAGGGCGTCTGCTATCACATTTCTTACTCCTGCCAGGCGAGTGGCAGACAGATGCCATTTGTGTTTGTTTGCTAATGCAAAGATGGCTATCATGACATGGTTTCACATGCTTGGATTTGGACCCTCCTCTGTTGATGCAATGAACTACCACTGCACTGTCCAAAACTAGCCTTAGATGAGACTTCTTGGGGGCGGGGGAAGCAGTCTCTTCAGAGTAAGAAATACTGCCATTGCTTTCCAACACGTTTATGTGGAGCTGGCGAAATTGAACTGACCAAGTCCCCTGAACCTGTTTGAACTGAGAGTATCCCCCCCACCCGGACAGGGATGCATCCGTTGTGAATGGTTAACACTGGGAGGGATATTGAAGGGGTACTTTCTTTGGCTAAGTTCTTTACTTTTGACCAAGGCCGTAGTTGGTTGCGGAGGATCTGTGGAATTACTGAACAACTTGTCTCGATATTTGGAGTTTGCTCTTGACCGCCCAAATTCGATTTATATCTTTCAGCCTTGCTTTCAGAAGGATATCTGTTACCGAAGCAAACTGAAGAGACCCTAGGATTCTCTCCTGGTTTCTTCTTGACGTTTGTTTGCATTTGAGAATTGCCTGACAGATTTTGCTATTTCCTTCCGTTTGACCACTGGAATTGATAGATTGTGGAAGACAGATCCCATTGGATTCCTAGCCACTGAAAACGAGATTCCGGAGTAAGTCTGGATTTCGTTTTGTTTATCTGGAACCCCAGATGTTCCAGAAAGTGAACTACCTTTTTGGTAGCTTTGAGACATTCCTCGACTGTTGGTGCCCAGATCAACCATCGTCGAGGTATGCCGCTACCATGATTCCCTGAGCTCTCAATTGTTGTACAACCACTTCTGCTATCTTTGTGAATACCCTGGGGGCTACATTCAGACCGAAGGGCATCACTTTGAATGAGAATGTCTGATTTCCTAGCCTGAATCCTAGGAATGGGCGGAAGTGCCTGGCATAGGGATATGATAGTATGCGTCTGTAAGATCGATGGAGCATGTGACGGCTCCACGCGGAAGTAAGGTCCTTACTTGCGAGAGGGTAGCATCTTGAACTTGTCGCAGCGAATGAAAGAGTTTAGCTTTGACAAGTCTAAGATTACCCTTCTTTTTGTTGAGCCTTTCTTTGGCACGCTGAATAAGCGACCTTGAAATTTTAGATGTTTTGACTCTCGCAATAGCTCCTTTCTGAAGGAGTTCTTCCGCGTAATCTATCAATTCCTTTGATGGTATCTGATGAAATGATTTGATTGGAGGAGGATCTTTGACCCAACTCCAGCCTAATCCTTTGGACACTATGCTCTGTGCCCAATTGCTGAACCCCCCCCCCACCTGTGGCGGAAGAGGAACAGCCTCCCTCCTACCTGGGGAGCCTCATTGCTGATGGGCGGTTGGCCACCACGCCCTCCTCTGAA
>NC_061107.1:32075169-32119900 GCF_015104395.2 Macrobrachium nipponense | reverse complement strand
ATCACCATCCAAACTGCTATGAAGGATGAGCTCCTCTCAGCTTAGGGAATTAAACCCAATGTCCCCACTCTTTCCAGCCTTTGGGGAACTTTGGGAAGACTTGCCAGCGACATTCACGGTAGGAAAGCTCAAGCCGGTCTGTGCCATTGATCAGTTCGGGGAGAGACTTCCTAGGTTGCCGGATAACCTTATCCAAGCCGAGATTTGAGGCAAGGACTAGGTTAGGCAGGACGTTGAATGCCTTAGTAATGACAGAGGTTGCCGCCTTGACTTACGGCTCAGAACCTCTGTTCAAGCTGCTGGCAAAGACACAAACTCAGACGGTACAGTCAGACCTGTACGAATTTGTGGTAGCAAGGCGGAACTGCAGGAAACATGTCCTGCAGGAAAGCTACTATTCGGCATGAGCCGAATAAGCTGCTTTCTTCGACTATCTGGGGAGCTGACCTCTTCCCAGAATCGGCTGTCAATGAAGTGCAGCATGAAGCGACCAGGCTTAACCAAAGCCTCCTTAGGGCCAAGCTGGGGTCTTTCCAGTTAGAGGTAAAAGCCTGAGAATCCTCCTGCTGGTGCCAGGAAGTTCCCGCCCTTCCAGAAGCAGCAGCAGCAGCAACAGCATTTCGTTCAAGCAGTTCCGGTCTCACAGCCTGTGCAACCGGCAGTACAAAGGGTCAAAAACCAGCCCATCCTCCTGTTGAATTCCCCAAAGCCAGCCCTCGACCTCCTACGCTGTTCCCCGGCTTTCAACCCGTGGTGTTTGAAAGCCAAGCCTTTCAAGCCATTAATAGGTTTGCAAGGGGAAGCAGGGCTAGGGGTGCCTTTCGTCAAGAGGGGTGGTGGAAGGGCAACCAACAGGGGGAAACACTTCCGTGGAGGGCGCTGAGCATTCCCTCCTGCACAACAACAGTGATTCTCTCAGGTAGAAGGGAGGCGTTTCTCTTCCGTCACAGGTGGGATTCAGCAATTGGGCACAGAGCATTGTGTCCAGGGCAGGTGGGGTGGAGTTGGATCAAAGGTCCCCCTCCACCCAAATCATTCCTTCAATTACCAACAAAGGATTTGACAGAGTATGCGAAAGAGCTCCTTCAGAAAGGGGTAGTGTCAAGAGTCAAGCATTTAAAGTTTCAAGGACGCTTATTCAGCGTGCCAAAGAAAGGTTCTCAAAAAGAAGAATAATCTTAGACTTGTCCCCGTCTAAACTTATTCATTCGTTGCGACAAGTTCAAAATGCTGACTATCTCGCAGGTGCGGACCTTACTTCCCCGTGGGGCTGTCACCACCTCTATCGATCTTACAGACGCATACTATCATATCCAGTCGCGAGACACTTCCGCCCATACCTATGGCTTCAGGTTGGGAGACCAGGCATTCTCTTTCAAAGTGATGCCCTTCGGGCTGATTGTAACCCCCAGGGTATTCACGAAAATAGCAGAAGCAGTAGTACAACAACTGGAGATCACCCAAGGGATAATGGTAGTAGAGTACCTCGACGATTGGCTGATTTGGGCAACAACTGTCGAGGAATGCCTCAGAGCCACGGACAAAGTTAATCCAATTTCTGGAACATCTAGGTTCCAAATAAGGGATTTTGACGAAGGAAAAATCTATTTCTGGGTGATTGGCTCGTGTCGCCCTATGAAAGGATCCTTAATATCATTCTTTCTAGGTAAAATTAATCTAAAATTACCAGAGAAAAACAAAATTAAGAAAATGTCAGTAAAACTGACTCGCTCACTCTTAAAAAGAAGTGTCGGTATGATAATAGGGGCGAGTGGGGAACACTACCACGAGACAATCACCAATTAGAACTTCCAATCAATCAGAATCCCCCCAAGAGAGAGCTGATACCAACGGGCGATGCAGCCGCTACTTTACTACTACTAGAGGACGCCACGGACAGCAGCGCTCTAGCGGACATCCTTAATCTAAAACATCTTGTCCTGCAAGGGGGGGAAAAACCATAAAGGGGGGTTTCATAGGGCGACACGAGCCAATCACCTAGAAATAGATTTTTCCTTCGTCAAAATCCCTTTTCTGGGCTCAGCTCGTGTCGGCCTATGAAAGAGTACCAGAGAAACAGACAAGATGGGAAAAAAAGGAACAATGAAAAGCAGTGTAAAATGATGGATATAATATAAGTAAATCAATTACAGCATACAAACTAAGCACTTAAACTAAACTTATACTAAACAGTAAAACAACAGAACGTAGTAACCTTAAAGTACTTAAAAATGGTAATTATATTAAATTACAGTGATGCATGTAATAAATACAAAAAGGGATTTACTTGAAACATATTTACAAAATATACAAACAAATTGTGTCCTACCCTAAGCATAAAAAATAAGGTAGGTACACTGAAGTTCCATCATTAATACAAGTGTGGCAAAATATATACAAACACATTGTGTCCTACCCTAGCATAAAAAATAAGGGTAGGTACACTGAAGTACACTATCAGTACAAGTGTGGATGTCCCTAGCAAAAAAAAATAAGGGACAATCCACTAAATGACTCAGCGGCTAAGGCTATGATATTTGAGTAGCCTGGCGATAGGGTGAGGCATGTTGGATGATGTAGGTAGGAAAGACCTGGATCTATACTACAATTACTATACAGTATCAGGGGAAACAATGTTTCCGCTGCTACTGCTGAAAACTTTAAAGATTCCAAGGACTTTAGATAATGGCGTTTAAAGACTGTCGGGGATTTCCATCCAGTATACTTTTTAAGATCCTCAAAGTTCATATGTTGGAAATAATTAATTGAGGTGGCTACTCCCCTGATATATGTGCTTTTGGAAATGACTCATGATTGGCTTGTTTAATGAAGTAAATAAAGGATTTGTTGCCTAATACCTTTTACTGACAAAGTACCACCTTTTTCTCTCATGAAGAGAGCACCTGAGGATCTTGAAGAAGTACGAGATAGAAAGGCTCTAAGAGTTGATACTGGGCAGAGAGAAGGATCCTGGGGAAGTGGGATAACTTTCCAAGGGGCCCACCTTGCAAGAGGATCCTCATTTTTGGCTAAAAAGCTACGATCCGGAGCCAGTAGAACTTCTCCTGATGGGAGGAATTCCACATGACCCGCATCCTGGATAGAGCCGACAGTTCTGAAATTCTAGCTCCTGAGGCTAGGCTTAATAAGAATAATGTCTTCCTCAGGAGCATTATGAATGTACAAGATGAGTTGTCAGTATCTGAAGCTAGTTTGAGGACATCATTTAAGAACCATGAAACTGTAGTAGGCCTTTGGGAAGGTCTAAGTCTAGCACAGGCTTTAGGGATAGATGTGAAATAAGATTCAGTCAGATCTATCTGAAAACCTACTTGAAAGATTTTCTTCAAAGCCGATTTGATGAGTGGTAATAGTGCTAGCTGCTAAACCTTTTTCAAACAAGGATCTGAAAAAGGATATAGCCAGATTAACTGTCATGGTTGTAGTGTTCGATTCTTTCAAGAAAGATGCTAATTTTTTAACAGCTGAGTCATATTGTCTAATGGTTGACTCTCTCTTATCTGATTCTAGGAAGAGAATATTCTGTGGATCAATATTAGCATCTTTATTAGCCGCAAACTTCATGAAGTCCATAAAGTTAGGGTCTGGAGAATTCCTGAGGAAGCGAACACAGTCCTCATTTGTACTGATTGTGATAGCTTGGGATTGGGGATCCGTTGAGGTCGGAGACCCAATTCCAGAAGAAGAGGATACCAGTTGCTCTTGGGCCAGTCCGGTGCAATCAGAGCTACTATCCCTTTGAAAGACCTTAGTTTGCTTAGGACTTTCAGGAGAAGATTCACTGGAGGAAAAACATAAATTCCCCTCCACTGATTCCAGTCCAACGACAGGGCGTCCGTGGCATAAGCCAGAGGGTCCAGGTTGGGGGCCACATAGCAAGGGAGCTTGTGGTTCGCTTGTGAGGCGAAGAGATCCACTTGGAGACCTGGGACTCTCAGGCTTACCCACTGAAAAGACCCGTCGTCTAGAGACCATTCTGATTCCAGAGGAATGACCGGGACAGGGCGTCTGCTATCACATTTCTACTCCTGCCAGGTGAGTGGCAGACAGAAGCCATTTGTGTTTGTTTGCTAAAGTGGCAAAGATGGCTATCATGACATGATTCACATGCTTGGATTTGGACCCTCCTCTGTTGATGCAATGAACTACCACTGCACTGTCCAAAACTAGCCTTAGATGAGACTTCTTCGGGGGAAGCAGTTCTCTTCAAGGTAAGAAATACTGCCATTGCTTCCAACACGTTTATGTGGAGCTGGCGAAATTGAACTGACCAAGTCCCCTGAACCTGTTTGAACTGAGAGTATCCCCCCCACCCGGACAGGGAGGCGTCCGTGTGAATGGTTAACACTGGAAGGGGATATTGAAGGGGTACTTCTTGGCTAAGTTCTTTACTTTTGACCAAGGACGGAGTTGATTGCGGAGGATCTGTGGGATTACTGACAACTTGTCTCGATATTTGGTGTTTGCTCTTGATCGCCAAATTCGATTTAAATCTTTCAGACTTGCCTTCAGGAGGATATCTGTTACGAAGCAAACTGAAGGGACCCTAGGATTCTCTCCTGGTTTCTCCTTGACGTTTGTTTGCATTTGAGAAATTGCCTGACAGATTTTGCTATTTCCTTCCGTTTGGCCACTGGAATTGACAGATTGTGGGAAGACAATCCATTGGATTCCTAGCCACTGAAACGAGACTCCGGAGTAAGTCTGGATTTCGTTTTGTTTATCTGGAACCCCAGATGTTCCAGAAAGTGAACTACCTTTTTGGTGGCTTTGAGACATTCCTCGACTGTTGGTGCCCAGATCAACCAATCGTCGAGGTATGCTGCTACCATGATTCCCTGAGCTCTCAATTGTTTGTACAACCACTTCTGCTATTTTTGTGAATACCCTGGGGGCTACATTCAGACCGAAGGGCATCACTTTTGAATGAGAATGTTTGATTTCCTAGCCTGAATCCTAGGAATGGGCGGAAGTGCCTGGCTATAGGGATATGATAGTATGCGTCTGTAAGATCGATGGAGCATGTGACGGCTCCCACGCGGAAGTAAGGTCCTTACTTGCGAGAGGGTAAGCATCTTGAACTTGTCGCAACGAATGAAAGAGTTTAGCTTTGACAAGTCTAAGATTACCCTTCTTTTTGTTGAGCCTTTTCTTTGGCACGCTGAATAAGCGACCTTGAAATTTTAGATGCTTGACTCTCGCATAGCTCCTTTCTGAAGGAGTTCTTCTGCGTAATCTGTTCAATTCCTCTGATGGTATCTGGTGGAATGATTTGATTGGAGGAGGATCTTTGATCCAACCCCAAACCCAATCCTTTTGGACACTATGCTCTGTGCCCAATTGCTGAACCCCCACCTGTGGCGGAAGAGAGCCTCCCTCCTACCTGGGAGCCTCATTGTTGATGGGCGGGTTGACCACCACGCCCTCCTCTGAACTGCCTGCTCCTTGTCGCCCTTCCTGCGCCACGCTGACGAAAGTAACCTCTCGCCCTACCTCTCGGCTGTTTGTAGCCTTGAGCCTCATATGTAGGGTTGAAGGCCGGCGAGATTGCGTAGGAGGTGGATGGCTGTGATTGAGGGGACAACAGGAGGATGGGCTGGTTCTGTTTCGAACTAGCAGGTTGTCCTTGTTGGGTAACTGGACAGCCTGCACAAATTGCTGCTGTTGCTGGTGTTTCTGATACGGCTGGAACCTCTTACCAGCCTTTTTTGGTTTCTTACCAGCAGTGGGAACGGAATCTGTTTCCTCTTCGAGGAAAATTTAAATAACCCCACCTAGCTCTAAGGCTCTGGTTGAGCCTAGCAGCTTCGTGGTGCACTTCGTTGACAGCGGACTCTGGGAAGAGATCCGCTCCCCACATGCTAGAGGCCAAGAGTCTATTCGGCTCGTGCCTAATAGTACACTCCTGTAGAACATGCTTTCGGCATTCCTCCTAGCCTGGAAGAAGTCGAAGCGTCTGTCAGTACCGTCTGGAACTGAGATTTTGCCAAAATCTTGAACAGCGGTTCCGTAGCTAAGAGAGGGCAGCCATTTCCGTAATTATAAGGGAATTGAGGGACCTGCCAAACCTGGTTCGCGCATCAAACTCTGCCTGGATTAGGGAAATCCGGCAGGCCCGGTAGCGTTAGCTTCCCGCCAGAAAAACTGGTCCAATGGCGCAGTCCGGTGTTTGAGCTTACCCAGCGTGGAACGTAGCTGGCAAGTTCTCCCACAATTCTCCGAAAGCCGGGAAGAGCGGAGAAGTAGATTCCGCCTCCCTCAAACTGTGGGATGGGCTCATCCTTGAGGACTGCCTGAAGGGATTCTTCTACTAATTTCGTGGCGAACGGAAGAGAAACCTCCTCTTCCGTCGCGAAAATAGTAAAGGGACTCTTGTAGGCCTGGAGTTTAGTATTCGTGCACTCCCAGTCCTCAAGGCAGTGAACCCATTCCCGCTGAGCATGATCTCTACTATATAGGACAGACTCTCTAGAGATCTTGTCTTCCCTAGTCAGAGCCGTTACAGTCAGCCTAGCATAACCGATGAAAGGCTGTGTCAGACCCGGAGGGTAAAACTCGAAGTCCTCAATCCTCCGAGTTCCACACTCCGGGATAGAGATCATCCCATCCTTGAAAGGAGCGTAGGCAGCTACTCTCCTGGGTTCTCCCATGGAGAAAGCTGGCAGAGAGTCGTATGGCGGAGTTGGAGAATGCCAGCGCTTGGCGCTGGGGAGACTGGAAGAGGAACCTGAGATAGCCCGGCTACTCGGTCCTCATTCTCTCTAACCCTGTTAGAGAGGTCTTGAATCGACTGGCCTGATTGAGACAGAGTGCTCGACAACTGTGCGAACATCTGCTCGAATCTCGTCCCCAGGGCGGAGACTTGCGAGCCAACCAGCTCGCCCACCTGTTGCATCACCACTGCGAGAAAGCAGAGGGATCAAAGGTGCTAGGCCCTGCTCCACCTACCGGCGTAGCCGGAGTGAAGCGGTGGAGGCGGGAGAAGGCACTGGCTCGGCGGGAGCGCGAGCCTTCTCCTTAGAAGCCTTGCTTCTAGAGCTCTTTGAGTGAGAAGAGCTCGGCTTCGCTTTCACCGCGTCGGCGTAGGAAGTCGAAGACTTCCTAGCCGAAGAAGACGAAGACGACTTCCTAGAAGTTGTCTTGGCCAGAGTCTTCGGTTCTCTCTGTCCCTTCACCTTTGGGGGTACAGAGAGAGCGGGAGAGCGGGTAGGGATCTCAGATCCCACAAAGCCTTGGAAAGAAGCACTCGAAGAAGGGACAGGAGAAGATCCAGGAGCACCCAAGGAAAGACCTTGGGCGCCCGACACACCTACCTCAACCAACAAATCCTCCACCCCTACCGCCATGGGCTCGATGTTAAGGTCCAGGGCACGCGACATCCGGGACCGACTCCTGGGAGGCTACGACCCCAAAGGATTGCTGGAGGTCTTGCTGGATGGAGGCTATCAGAGGGGCCGCGGACAAGGGGTCAACGTATCCAGTCGACTTGCCCGCAGGGAAGATCTGGACGGCCAGCTTCTTATCGAGAATATATG
This sequence comes from Macrobrachium nipponense, assembly GCF_015104395.2. Lineage (NCBI taxonomy): Eukaryota > Metazoa > Arthropoda > Malacostraca > Decapoda > Palaemonidae > Macrobrachium > Macrobrachium nipponense. The sequence continues at coordinate 32,112,344 of NC_061107.1, read as the reverse complement.
GCTGGCCTTTGGCGGCGTTCTTCCCGAAGCCGCCCACCACGCTTTCAGGGTGGCGAGGGCGACTTCCCTCACACCAGTAGCCTGAAAGAAAGGCGAGATTAGCTTCTAGTGGTGGAACGGGGTAACAAACTTATGACTAAGAGTTTGTTAGTAAAATGATAAGGAAGCCTACAACGGACTTACCCCACCTCTCCCAGCTGACCGACTAGGTCGTAGCAGATGGCGCAGGCTTCTGGGTGCCAGACGATCATCTCATTGTATGACGTGGCACAGGGGGCGTGAGACCTGCACTCATCGTGGCCGCAGGGGTCGTACAACGTCGCGTTGCACGCTGGGACCTGACAGTTGGTAGCCTGTAAGTGGAAAGATACATGAGTACCACGTAAACACTTACAGTCTAACAGATGCTCCGCTGGTGCCGGAGCGATAAAGTTAGATTAAACCAGAGCCCCGCCAAAATACGTGTGGTAACCAGGTCGGTTGTGTGCCTAGGCTATAAGCTCCGCTGATGGCGGGGACACAAAAGGAAACCAACCAGGGGTGGTGGTAATTGGAAACCACGACGGAAAATGGCGGGGATGGTAGATATTAATAATAACATTACACAATTCATTGTAAAATTAGGGTATATCCTTAAAATAATAATAATAATACAAACCTCTCTCCGCCCGTCTACTAGAAGAGTGCGCGGGTAAGAAGCAAGCTCCCTTCCGGTAGCGGGGGAGAGATGTAAGGATATAGTAGGCAAGCAACCGACCACTAGTAGTGCCCACCCCGCCCGCTAGCGGAGCCAGTAATCTATCACCAAAGGTGCCCAGTCTGCGACGGAAGGCTCCTTTCGTATAGCGAGGGAGGTGGCTGAGCAACTGGGGAGGGGGGGGAGGAAGGTCTCGGCGTAACACGGCGGGAGTGAGAGATGGGGGAGGGATGGCCTACTCCTCCCCGCCTCACCGACTACCCGCATGGAGACCCGGTACCTCATGAGTGGTCGCCCTATACCCCCCGCTGGGAGGAACCCCTGGCCACCTCAGAGAGGGAGAGAGAGAAGGCGACTGAGGTTGTCATGACAACCAAGGGGTCCCCCAGCTCCTCCCTATCCAGAAAGGGAGGGCAGGGGCAGGGTAAGGTGCGATGGAACACGTGACCGCAAGTGGCCTAGGCCGCGAGCAAACACAACCGTGAGAGGGCCACGTGAACCAGGCTGTACCAATACAAGGAACAAGCACCTAGGCTAGCCTAAACACCCTAAATAAATAATAAATATATACATCGAAAAGATGGAAAAGACACTTTTAGTAAAAGAGAAAGAAGCCGAGGAGGAGGCAGACTGTTCCAAGAAACAGAACCCCAGCCTACTCGGAGCCAGCGATAGCCGATGAAGAGCAAGAGCCGGGATGCTGGGACGGAATAATAATAATAGCCCTAAATACCAAACTAAGAGATATGGTAGGAGGGCTAAACTAGCTAAAACCGATGCAAAAACAATGAACGTAATATAGTAAGCCCCAATAAGTATAAGAAGTCCCAGTATGGAGGACCGGGAATTCTTACGAGGCAGCATGGCGCCGCCACGAGACAACCGGGGAACCGTATATGACCTATTTAAGAGGAAATACTGGTACCCGGAAGATAAAAATGTGGTAAAACACTACTTATGAGTTACTTAACTTAGCCGTGGCAATAGCAGAGCGTTCCATGGTAGATTAAAGAGATAAAATCCCGAAATAGCACAGCACAAGGAAAAATTGCGTCTTGACGCTAGCGCTAAAAAATTAAGATGTCCGCTAGAGGCGCTGCTGTCCGTGCGTCCTCTAGTAGTAGTAGTAGCGGCTGCATCGCCCGTTGGTATCAGCTCTCTCTTGGGGGGATTCTGATTGGAAGTTCTAATTGGTGATTGTCCTCGTGGTAGTGTTCCCCACTCGCCCCTATTATCATACCGACACTTCTTTTTAAGAGTGAGCGAGTCAGTTTTACTGACATTTTCTTAATTTTGTTTTTCTCTCTGGTAATTTTAGATTAATTTTACCTAGAAAAGAATGATATTAAGGATCCTTTCATAGGCCGACACGAGCTGAGCCCACAAAAAACAGGGCAAAGTCCAGACTCACACCGGAGTCACGTTTTCAGTGGCTCGGCATTCAATGGAACCTGACCTCCCACACTCTGTCATTCCATTGGTCAAAAGGAAAGAAATAGCCAAGTCAGTAAGGCAATTCCTCAAATGCAAACGAATGTCAAGGAGAAACCAGGAGAGGATCCTAGGTTCACTCCAGTTGCTCAGTGACAGACGTTCTGTTGAAAGCGAAACTGAAGGACATAAATCGCGTTTGGCGCTCAAGAGCAAATGTCAAATCTCGAGACAAGTTGTCAGTAATCCCGCAGATTCTTCGCAATCGTCCACCCAAAGAACTGTCCAAATCAGTTCCTCTCCAGTTTCCCACTCCGCGTGGTTAATTCACACAGACGACTCTCTAAGGCGGGTGGGGAGGATATTCCCAATTCAAGAAGGTTCAAGGATTTGGGTTATCTCAGTTCCGCCGGCTTCACATAAATGTACTGGAAGCTATGGCAGTATTCCTCACTCTGAAGAGGCTTCTACCAGCAAAGAACTCTCATATAAAACTGGTTTTGGACAGCGCAGTAGTAGTACACTGCATCAACAGGGGAGGATCCAATCAAAACATGTGAACCATGTCATGATAGCCATTTTTTCTCTAGCAATCAAGTACAAATGGCATCTATTCCTCCACCCATCTAGCGGGATAATTGGACGTGATAGCGGACGCTCTGTCTCGGTCAGTTCCTCTAGAATCAGCAGTGGTCCCTGGACAAGAATTCATTCCAGTGGATACGCCGGAGTGTTCCAGGTCTCCAAGTAGATCTATTCGCTCTCAAGCGAACCACAAGATCCCTTGCTATGTGGCCCTCAACCTGGACCCGGTGGGCCTATGCCATAGACGCCATGTACATAGACTGGAATCAGTGGGAGAAGATATACATCTTTCCTCCAGTGAATCTTCCCGATTGAAAGTCCTGACAAACTCAGGACATTCAAGGGACAAGTAGCTCTAGTAGCCCCGGGGCCCGGACTGGCCCAAGAGCAACTGGTATCCTCTGCTTCTGGAATTGGGTCTTCGACCTCAACGGATTCCCAATCCCAAACTATCTCAGTCAGTACAAATAAAGACTGTGTTCGCTTCCTCAGGAATTCTCAAAACCCTAAATTCATGGACTTCATGAAGTTTGCGGCTAAGAGAGATGCAAATATTGATCCTCAGAATATTTTTTTCTTAGAATCAGATAAGAGAGAATCAACTTTGAGACAGTATGATGCTGCTGTTAAGAAGTTAGCAACTTTCCTGAAGGAAACAAACACCAGAACCATGAGAGTCAACATAGCTATATCCTTTTTCAGATCTTTATTCGAAAAAGGATTAGGAGCTAGTACTATTTACCACTAATAAGTCAGCTTTAAAGAAAATCTTTCAGTTTGGTTTAAAATAGACTTAACAGACTCCTACTTTACGTCTATTTCCAAAGCCTGTGCTAGGCTTAGACCTTCTGAAAGACTAGTTCAGTTTCATGGTTCTTAATGACGTTCTCAAACTGGCTTCAGACACTGACAGCGTTTCTAGTACTATATAATGCTACTGAAGGAAAACTCTATTCTTACTAAGTTTTGGCCACAGGAGCCAGAATATCAGAACTGTCGGCACTTTCCAGAGATGCTGGACATGTAGAATTTCCTCCCCACAGGAGAAGTCTTACTATCTCCAGATCGTAGTTTTCGAGCAAAGAATGAGGATCCTTTAATGAGTGGGCCCCTTGGAAGGTCATCCTTCTTCACAAGACCCTTCTCTCTGTCCGGTGACGACCTTACAAGCCTTTCTGTCTAGGACATCCTCTAGATCCTCAGGCCCCCTCTTCATGAGGGAAAAAGGTGGTACTATTTCAATAAAGGGAATTAGGCAACAAATCCTTTACTTTATTAAACAAGCAAATCCTGACTCATTCCCAAAGCCCATGACATCAGGGCAGTAGCCACCTCCATTAATTATTTCCAGCATATGAACTTTGATGACTTAAAGAACTATACAGGCTGGAAACGCCGACAGTTTTCAAGCGTCATTATTTAAAGTCCTTAGAATCTTTAAAATTTCCGGCAGTGGCAGCGGGAAACATAGTTTCCCCTGACACTGCTCAGTAGTCGTAGTTGAAGATCCTGATCTCTTTTCTACCTGCCTCAACTAACAATGCACCTAACCCTACAGTTATGCTCTTTGGGTCCTTCAGCCTTAGCTGCTTAGAAGGATATATATAGTGGTGTCCCTTATTTTTTTGCTACGGGCACCCACAACTATATTGTATATATAATATTTGTAACTGTTCGGTGTTGCTCCCCTTATTTTACGCTAGGGAAGCACACAAATATGTTTATTGAGATGCTTTGTGTTATTTTAATATATATATGTTTCAGTGAGTGTTCTTCCTTTATGTAATTATTTTTTTTGAACCTCACTTGTATTAGATAGTTATCATAAGTTAGTTTAAGTATAATTTTAAGGTTAACTGTATATAATTATTTTTTCATTAAGTTTAAGTTAACTTTAGTTTTATGATAACTTGGTAAGCTCTCAATCAGATTATACTTACTCTTTTTTACTTCCTTTGTTTTTTTATTGAGACCTTTCTTTCTCTTTTTTTATTTTTCCAATCTAGTGCTAATTCAGTGGTACTATTTCACGAAAGCGATGCGAAAAACTGAGCCCAGAAAAGGATTTTGACGAAGGAGAAATCTATTTCTGGGCAAGGGTTCGTGTCACCCAGTGAAATCCCCCCCTGTTCCCCGCCCTGCAGCCCAAGATTGGCATCTAACTACAAGGATTGGCCACCAGAGGCACTGCAGTCGGCGTGGTGGGTAGCGTAGTAGTAGTAGTTGCTGACTCCGAGTGTGTATCAGCTCTCTCAGGAGGGGGATTTTGATGAAGGAGAATTCTAAATGACAAGAGGTTCGTGGTAGTGGTCTCACTCACCCCATCTACATACCGACACCCTCTTTTTATTTGGGTGAGCGAGTCAGTTATTCTGACATCCTCCTCAATTTATTTTTTCTCTGGTATAATGTTAGTATCATTTACCTAGAAATACTGAACTTAAGGATTATTTCACTGGGCGACACGAACCCTTGCCAAGAAATAGATTTTTCCTTTGTCAAAATCCCTTATTATAGGCACAACTCTGGAGATCAAGAAAATTTTACCTCAAGCCTTGAATATTTGAGCAAAGTACACTGCAATTTTTATTACAGTAATGAGCACCAGGCCCTGGGTTTCAGCTTCAATGTTTCCCAAAAGAATTAAAATAAGAACATAAAAATTAGAAGCAAAAACTGATAGACTCGTAACAACAGCAACATGGTAAAAATCAACATAACAACAAACACTAATATCAACAAAACAGTGTGTACGTTATTTACAGAAATTTCATTGAAAGGATGAATATAGCTGATATTATGCCTTAAAATAAAAAGTGCCAGAAGCAGCTGGTCAACAGCAAATAAGAAACCTGCCAGGTTTGCCACAACTACTGGGGGAGGGCAGTCAGGATGGATCTAGAAATAAAGAGCTCAGAAGGAAAAGAAGTTTGGTAATGACGGTGCTTCCTCATAATCCATCAAGCAACTTTTGCTCTATCATCATCCTGTCCTTCTCACTTCAAAACCATCCTCCTGTCCTCACTTCAAAAAAAAGTGAAAAAAGAGGAAAAATGATTGAGTGTGCCTTCAAGCACGGGAATACACACCCAAGACCATGTGTATGTATCCTACTGAAGTAGGATACAAACACAGACTGGGAAGGGAACTCAAAAATTAAAAATCATTGGAGACAAATACAATGAGTGAGGGAAACTGAACTAGAGTTATTTTCAATTGCACGTAAATGTAACATAAACCTTACTCTACAATTTAAAACTGAATTATATTGATACACTGGAAACCAAAAATAAAAATGAAAACAGAAACAAACCAAAAATAAAAATGCAGAACAACTGGTTATTGACACAACAGCAGCTACAGTGAGTGATTAGTAAAGACCAATGTCTAGTTAGTCCTCCCCAGCACCAAAATAAGAAAAATGCTATGAAATAATCCTATGAAAAACAAAGCAAGATATGAAGAGAACCAAAGAATGATGAAAAAGGCTGTGAACTGTTTTGCGGACACAAAGTGAAGCATATGACCAATGAGGACAATGGAGACCAATTTGCCAACCTGGAGGAGCAATTCTTCCTTTTGTTATTCCAGTTCATTATCTGATTTCATCAGTGCAGCAGCACAAAAGGCTAGTGTAGTAATAATGGGTTTGTGACGGGCAAAAATTTAACAAGGCTCGACAAAATTTTTTAAAATAGTATTGCATTAAGTAGTATAAGATCCTGAATTCTGAAGCCAAGGAGAATTTATTAATGAAAGAATTTGATGATTAGCTATTGGGTACAGTACTACATATATTACCGTATATACTGCATATTATGCGACTTTTGAAACCTAATTTTGAAGCTAATTTTAAAGGGGTCGCATCATACACGCGGTATAAAATTAGTGTACCGTCTATGCTTTCCAAAATCGGCAGATTGCGTTAGTTACTACCGGAGGAAAACAGTAGATCTTTTAAAAGTTATGCTTTATTTGTACTTCACTATATCCAATAATATTGTATGCATTCTCATATTACTATTGTATTTTAAAATACAAAAGCGATCGCGCGCTATTTGCATTATTTTGGTTTATACAACATGTTTACCTGTTCTAGACTAACCATCTATAATTTCCAAATCAGTTTTGACTAAGGCACAATACCGAAGGATTTTTACTTTTGTTATACTCGGTAAAAGAAACATTTGTTACTTGAACTATTATTTTTATTTTAGGATACACAGGTAAGTGAAAATTTATTAAAGTAAAAAAAATGCATAAAATTAATAAACTAAAATCCTCCAAAGTCGTTCTCTGTGTCCGTTATCATCAAATACTGCTCTGAATTCTTTGCCATCAAGGCAGTCATCATATTCGTCATCTTCCAGATCTTTGATCATTTCATCTTCATCTCCTGCATCTTACGTATAGGACATCGTCAATTCTTATGGAAGGTACAATCTTGTCACCGTGGCGAGCTTTCTGGCGTGGCTTTTAAAGATCTGCCCTTATGCTAATTTTACAAAAACAACAACTGCCAGTGGTGACAGACCTTTGAATGTCCTTGAGACAAAACCCGAGGCTATAATTATAAGATTATAAGGGTTTTCATTCCCAGGTACTTTAATCTCCCTCCTATTCGGCCCTGCTCTCTCTCTCTCTCTCTCTCTCTCTCCTAAATCTTACAGCTGTCAGAGAGCTTTTTTTATGGACAATATAAGGCCCACACTTTCGCATTTGCCATTCTATTTATTTTGTATACAATTGCCCTTTCTCGGCTGTGAAGCTGATGTCTATCCATGGCTGTGAGATGACCAGGAATAACTTGTAAGTCGGTGTCAAAGTCACTCCACACTTCAGTCAGGCCAAAACTTTGCCATATCGCATTCAAGCAATATTCAGTCATTGTTTCCTATCTATTATTTTGTCAGAGAGAGAGAGAGAATCTGTCTGTATACGATTGTTTATTTTCTCACTCGTCAAACTTACTCTGTTTATGCTTTATTTCATATTTCCTTGCTCACCAATTTAATTTTTCTATACCTACGATATTAAGAAATCAAGATATGTGGAAGGGCGAACTGCCTCCAGACTGTCAGTCCATATGGATTTAAACGCACGTGGAACGGTTGAAATATTCGCAACAGCACCAAAATGAGATGCCATGTTGATAGAAAATCTGACTTCCTTTCTGTTATTGCATAAAAAAAAACTTTATCAATCGTGAACCTACGTAATTTATTTAGAATTCTGCGTAACGGAAAAGATATTTGATATCTGTAATGGGAGAAATGGTTTTATCTCTGTTGTTGTTATAAATTTGGCAGATATGCGATCAAACACGTGGGAGGACCAAAACAGCCCAGCCAGAGAGCTCAGCTCATTTTGTAAATACTATTTGGGTGGGTGTGCGCTGCAGCTGCTGCTGCTGCTACTGCAACTCAAATAATTGCATTTTTCTTACTAATCCAAGAGTTGACCATGGAAAATCCCAAGATTAACCAAAAATCCCAAGATAATAAAATAATTGACTTATGCCAAGCCTTGGAGTCCTAAATATTTACTCTGTCTGTCTATCAGGAAAGATACTGATAAATTGAATTGACGTAATCTTTCCAGAGAGAGAGAGAGAGAGAGAGAGAGTATATTTAACCAGTGGGCATTAGTACATATCAGGCAGTGTGTTCATGCTTGTTAAAAATGTGCAGTACGGTAATTCATATCTGGAAGACAAATATATATATATATATATATATATATATATATATATATATATATATATATATATATATGGGCATACTGTTAAAAAATGTGCTGTAACCTACAGGTTATACCTACATCTTGGAAGATAAAACAAACAAACAAATAAATTTTGTTGTTGTTAGTCGCCGGGGATATAAAAGGTGTGACCAGCAGACAGAAAGATTAACATTTTTCCAGAGATTAAAGAGCTGAATTTTGTTTTGAAGGTATGTCAACCACGTTAGTAAATAGTATCATCTTCTAAAAAATGCACTTTTTGTGATAAAACTATTAAAAAAACCGGGTTTATAAAAATTCTTAGTGAGTTTTTCTTGCGTTTTAACTACCAAAATAGGAGGTTTTAAGCATTTTTTATAGGGGGTTTTCAATTATTTGCAGGTTCTAACTATTCAGAGTGGACAGTCTGGTATGCATACCCCGTGACTATGGGGCGACCACTGTATTTTCTATATTTTACCGAAAATTCGCTTTATATTTTTATGTAACATTTCCAAATGAATTTTGAAACTAAACAGTTAGAAGGCTGAATTTTGCACTAAAATTACTTTGTCCATAATGCCCTGAAATTTACAATACAGGCGGTCCCCGGGTTACGACGGTTTCCGGCTTACGACGTTCCGAGGTTACGACGCTTTTTCTAAATATTCAATGGAAAAATCCGTCCTGGGTTACGACGCTTGTTCCGAGGTTACGACGCTGACGCTTCCGACGCTCCGAGTTAACGACGCTTTTAAAAAAACTCCATAACTATGATAAAACTCCTTTTTAGTTTAGCAACAGTATATTAATAAAAATAAGTTTCTGGTTAGATTACAACACAAATTTTGAGGTTTGGGATGTGATTTTCGACACTTTTTATGTCGTATTTTCTATGTTTTTTAGTGACGCCTCATATGCGGAACTAGTTTCCGAGCGAATGAATACATACTAGCTTGCGGTGCGCAAAGTTTACATATAACAGTCCAAGCACAAATAATGAAAAAAATCATTGCTTGTTTCCAGTAATAATACAAAACGAAGTTTCTGGTTAGATTACAATGAGAGAGAGAGGAGAGAGAGAGAGAGAGAGAGAGAGAGAGAGAGAGAGAGAGGCGTCTTTCGACGCTCCGAGTAAGGACAGAGAAGTGTTCGTTTCGTTAAACGGCCTCTGACTCATGCCAGTAATGTTTTGTTGATCTAATAATATAAGCCTATTTAAAGATACGTTTACTATAATTAGTCTATATGATACGTAAATGTAATCAACTGTTCTTGTAGCCCTCAAGATTTGGCAAAATCGAAGTATCCAAAGAGAGACATTATCCAGTACACTGGAACCTTGACATACGAATTTAATTTGTTCCGTTACCATCGTTCGTATATCAAAACAGTTGTATCTCAAAGCATTTTTTCCCATTTGAAAATAATGTAATATGTATTAATCCGTTCTAGCGGTATGAAACCACACCTAAACACAGCTAAATTACATATAATATACACAATTTATACACAAATAAACGAGTAATAACACACATAATGATAAAATAACATAGCAATGTGATAAATGATAATAAATGTTAATAAAATCAATTAAAAAAAAGAAAGGAATTTTACTTACCACAACGAAAGATGACGTGAGGCCAGCAGGGGGAAGAGGTAGGGAAGGGTGGCAGGAAACGATTTGTTCTCTTTTATTTACGTATGTACACTAATAACTACGTAATAAACACAAATGAAATAACATTGCTAAACTAATTTATTTTTTTATTTTAATCAGTTTGTAGTTTAGAAATAATGGTGATGCCTTTGGAAGGTTTTATGCTTTGCTATAATTTCATGTTTTGCTTCCATCGAAATCATTTTCTTGGGTTTTTTCTTATCACCTGCTTTGTCTTTAGCTTTGAGACCCATGGTTATAAAAAAAAAAACAAAAAAATAGACAAAAATAACACGAAAAATAGGCGCAAATACAACGAACTAAACACGACGTGTTAACATGCAGCACCAACAAACAAACAGACTGAACGCCATTTATCGGTCGCCTATACAACTAACCACTCATCGCAAAATCGTATCTCAAATATTTCGTTGTCATATCAAAGCTTATATTTTCGCAAATTTTCTGTTGTATCTCAAAACATTCGTATATTAGGGCAATCGTATGTCAAAGTTCCAGTGTAATTTGATCAGAGAGAGAGAGAGACGCCTTGGCAACAATGGTCACCGTCTCGGGGATTGACGTAACATTTATTTTCTGAACAGATAGGACAGAGAAGTGTTCGTTTTCATTAAACGGCCTCTGACTCATAGCAGGAAATGTTTTGTTGATACTAATATATAAGCCTATTTAAAGATACGTTTACTTTAATTAGTCTATATGATACGTAAATAGTAATCAGCTGTTCTTGTAGCCCTCAAGATTTGGCAAAATCACTCCAGGTTGTACATAAAACTTCAAGAATGTAGTGTCACCAGAGGATTACAATAGTTTTTACCTTCAAGAACCAGCATTCTTTTATGAAAATAACTCCAGGTTGTACATAAAACTACAGGTAAACAACATGTTAGTGTAACCAAAGGATTTACAAGTAAAGGTTTTTATTACAACTTTTTATTAGTTTAAGACATATTTCCCAAGCGTCGTTCCGGCTTACGACGATTTTCGGCTTACGACGCGTCTCAAGAACGGAACCCCCGTCGTAACCCGGGGACTGCCTGTATAATGAAATGAACAGAAATTCAATTTCTAGACTTCTACACTTTACCTACCTAAAATTCGTATCTACGTTCTCATGCAAAATTTGTAGATGAACCCATCAACAATGATGGTGATAACACCCAAACCATCATAGTGATGAACTGTTGCAGGGTTTAGTTATGATTAACTCAAAAAGAAAATAGAGATCTTAGAAGAACTAACCCAAACTGAAAAAAATAGATATAATGAATGTAAGTGAAACCTGGTATTCCCAAGAGGCTGGTAATGATGATCAAATACAGGGGTTCCAAACTTTTAGATCAGATAGAAAAAATAGGAATCATGGGGGAACTGCAAATTATGGGAGGGACGTAAAACAAAGAAAAAATATATGAGAAATATAGTAACTCAGAATGTGAATTAATAGCGGTAGAATTTTAATCTGAAAAATTAATGAATATCGTAATACATAGACCCCCTAATATTAAAGAGTTTGACCAATAACAGAAAAATTGGATGATATATGTAGAAATCATAAAGATTGGACTATTCCTCCTATCCGGAGACTTTCACTTTCCTTTCGTAGATTGGAAAGAATGAACAGGAGATTGTGGTTGTATTTATACATATAAAAAAGAGAGTAATAGTAGTGCAGAAGATAAGAGGCAATTAAAAAAACTATTAGATAGATATGATACTAGAACAACATTCAACAAATAAATCACCTGCTACAAGAAAGGAAAATACTTTAGACCTAGTATTTGTGAATGAGGTGAATTATGTAAAAGAAATAATAGTTTATAATGCGAGTATTTCTGGAACCATAATATCATAGAATTAAACCCTTTAACGCCGACTGGGGACATATTTTACGTCAACATTTTTTGTCTCACGGGTGCCGACTGGATGTATTTTACGTCGACATACAAAAGTTTTTAAAAAAAATTCGCGGAAAAAGAAAAATACTTATAGTCCTACCAGCCTAAACTTTTGAATCACGCGCCTTGGGGATGCTGGGAGTTGCACGGATCAAGGTGTTGTTTTGTTTACAATTGTTACGCAGGCACGCAGCGTGAATTTCTTTCTTGCCGCACTAAAAAGTATCGGTGACACATCTAGGAAATTATTTCGTCACTTTGACATAATTTTTGTACCATTTTAAATTAGCCTTTACATGGTATTATATATGAAATGTGCGCATTTTATGTAGAATACAACAAAAAATATTCATGATTGTAGCTTTTATCAGTTTTGAGATATTTTTATATAAATAACGATAAGTGCCAAAATTTCAACCTTCGGTCAACTTTTGACACTACCGAAATGGTCAAAAAACGCAATTGTAAGCTAACACTCTTATATTTTAGTAATATTCAATCATTTACCTTCATTTTGCAACAAATTGGAAGTCTCTACCACAATATTTTCGATGTATGGGTTTAATTTATGAAAACAAACGTTTTCCTTACGACCGCGCGGTAACTCTTTTCCGAAAAAAATCATACGTGCGATTGTGGTAATGTTTGCACCATTTTAAATTAGCCGTTACATAAAGTTTTTATATATGGAAATGTGCATAATTTCATGTACAATACAACTAATAACAATCCATGGTTGGAGCTTTTTAATCAGTTTTGAAATTTTTCATTTTCATAAAAATAAAAAGACGTGTACACATTTTCAACCTTCGGTCAACTTTGATTCTACCGAAATGGTCGAAAAAAACGCAATTGTAAGCTAAAACTCTTATATTCTATAATATTCAATTATTTACCTTAATTTTGCAACAAATTGGAAGTCTCTAGCACAATATTTCGATTATGGTGAATTTATGAAAAATAACATTTTCCTTACGTCCGCATGGTAACTCTTCCGAAAAAATCATACGTACGATTGTGGTAATGTTTGCACCATTTTAAATTAGCCGTTACATAAAGTTTTATATATGATAATGTGCACAATTTCATGTAAATACAAACAAAAAATAATTGAAGGTTGTAGCGTTTTCTCATTTTTTGAAATATTTGCATATAAATCACGATAAATAGACAAAAAAACCATGTTCGGTCAATTTGACTCTACCGAAATGGTAAAAAAACGCAATTGTAAGCTAAAACTCTTACAGTCTAGTAATATTCAATCATTTGTCTTCATTTTTAAACGAATTGGAGTCTCTAGTAACAATAGTTTAGATTTATGGTTGAAGTTTTGAAAAAAATATGTTTATGTCATTGCATTAACGAATTCATGCATCTTTTGTTTTGGATAATTTTATTTTCCCTTGTGTTGCTTTTATTGTTTTTACAATGTGTTATATACCAAAATGATTGCAATTTAGTGTACATTACAACGAAAAAAAATTAACTTGTTACCTTCAACCGTGGGCATTGCACGATTTGAATACAATTAATATGAAAATTTTGTTTTCGCGCTATCATATATTGCATTATTTATATATGATATGATAATTTTTTTCATTTCTGATGGTTGCATACTAAACTTCAAGCAATGACAAAAAAAGGAGCCAAAAATAAACTCTTAAGCTTGAAAACTAAGCGCGGTGTGATTTTTTTGAAAAAATATTTTTGTCCGCTTCCGCGCTCATTCCGAGACCGCCTTGGCACACAGAAGGCATTTTTTAATATACCCCTTCGGCGTTTAAGGGTTAACAGTCTATTCCAAAGCAAATGAAAACAGAGATAAGCAAGAGATGAAAAAATAAGAAGGATATGGAAAATACAATTTCTATAGTAAGAATTTAAAATGGTCAGGAAATAATGAAGAATTAAACAAAGATTGGGATAACATAGTCATGAGTGTTGATATACAGGTAAATACGGATATATTATATAAAATATTAGAGAAAATAGTTGATAAATATACCGAAGAAGAAAAGTAAAACATCAGTCATGCATACCAAGAGACAGAAGGATCTTGTTCCAGAAAATCAGAAAGTGGAAAAAAGGTCTTGCAAAAGAAAGAATGCATGGAAAATGAAGGAACTTGAGTATATTCTTAGTTTTACCAGACCACTGAGCTGATTAACAGCTCTCATAGGGCTGGCCCAAAGATTAGATATTTTTACGTGACTAGAACCATTGGTTACATATAGCAACGTGACTTACAGCTTATTGTGGGATCCGAACCACATTATATCGAGAATGAATTGCTATCACCAGAAATAAATTCCTCTGGTTCCGCATTGGCCATGGCGAGAATCGAACTTTGGACCACTGGGTTAGTAGCTGAGTGCGAAATTCACTCGCCCAACGTGGAACACCCGTGATGGAAACTAAAAGCAAGATAGAAAATGCAGACCAAAAGATTATACAATCAGAAGAAAATGAAAATTGGACTTGGGAAGAAAAAAAAAAAACCCTAGTAATTTAACAAGCAAACCCCAAACTATTGCCCCTCTATGTGAAAAAGATTAATAAAGAAGAATAAAATAGGCCCTCTAAGAAATGAAGAGATTAACAAATGAAAAAAGAAGTATACAACATATTAGCAGAAAGATATAAGAGAGAGTTTACCCCTAGAATTGATAATGAAGATAAATGATACAGAACTAATGGATGAAAATAGTGAATATTTAGCAGACATAGATATTAATGAGCCGATATTGTGCAAACTATTAATGAAATTAAAAATGGATCAGCAGCTGGGCCAGATGGTGTCCCTGCCATATTGTTAAAGAAAGTAGTTCATTCTATCGCAAAGCTGCTTGCAATATTATTAAGGCAAAGTGTACTAGATACAGGCAAGATTTATGATGAGCATAAATTAGCATATATTACCCCTACTTTCAAAAGTGGATCAAGACTAGAGGCAAGTATGTTATTATAGGCCTGGTGAGTCTAACATCACATATTATGAAAGTGTATGAAAGGGTAATGAAGAAAAATATTAAACATTTAATAAAAGTAATTTGTTTAATATAGGACAACAGTTTTGTACCTGGAAAAAGTACACAAATCCAACTGTTAGTCCACTGTGAGAACATATATAAAAATATGATAAATGGAAAAGAAACAGAGTTGGTTTATCTAGACTTTGAAAAAGCTTTTGACAAGGTAGACCATAATATATTAGCAAAGAAAATTATAAAACATAATGTAGTGGACAAAGTAGAAGATGGATAAAAAAAATTATACACAACAGAAAACTGATAGTTATTGCAAATGATGAGAATCGGATGAAGCTAAGGTAATATCCAGTGTGCCACAAGGTTACGGTGTTAGCGGCATTGCTGTTTGTTATTATGATTGCAGACATAGACAGTAATGTTAAGGACTCGGCAGTGGGTAGTTTTGCGATGGACACACGAATAAGTAGAGAAATTACTTGTGATGAAGAGGTATTTACCTCTGATAAATTTGAATCAATAAATTATTCACTAGTAAGGAAGTGCTGCATATTGATTTTTTAGCCTGGCTCTTATGGGTTAAACATAATTTTCTATGCAATTTTAACATCAGTAAAATTAAAGTTCCTATGGATATTTTGATTCAATCATCAGCGTTGGTGATATCTTGTTCAAAAATTGTCTTCGTTGTTGTGCAATTCCATTCATTAAAAGAATCTGTTGACATTCCTCATATGCAAGCATTTGGCTAGAACAGATAGACCAATATATATATATATATATATATATATATATATATATATATATATATATATATATATATATATATATATATATATATATATATTTTAAAGCATAGCCACTGCTTGCCCTCTGAAGAGTTACTCTTATGGTCCCATTAGGGGAACTCCATAAGATAGATCGGCCAATATAAACAAAACTCTCTCATAGTTGGTCTTGGCCAGAATAGCGTCTGACAAGGTACGAATGGACTCAAGGCAGAAGGGTTCAATCGCTGTCTACAGTGATTAGTACCTCAGTCTTTCCACTGACCCTTATCACATGGAGGCGGCAACAGTACGAGTCAGCTGTGTTCACCTTTACTTTTAGATCTGCCCTTTAGCCTTGACTTCCTTTTTTTTTTTTTAAATCACATTAGAAATATTGTTACTTAAAATCGTGAGTCAATTATTTAAATTTAGTTTATGGTGTAAGAATATGTTACAGACTAACATTCTGTCCCGTAAGGAAGCTACAACCTTGATTTTGTAAGAGGTGATGAACCTCTTGGCTTAGTTTTAAACAAAGTGCCCCTTTGTTCTTTTTTATTTCTATTTCAACATTAAAGTTTTGTATTAGAACAAGCCTGGGAAACTTTGAGGTCAGCCAATTAAAAAAAAAAAAAAAAAAGCCAGTATGCACGTTTGAGAGAAAAATCGTACAAAATTCGCTACCTGCTATGAGAAGTTGAAAACAGAAATGACTCCGAGACAGTAAATTGTTTTCTTACAGACATTCATTTAGATATAATAAAGCGTACAAATAATGGAATTGCATGTGTTATACATCGGCGGAAAGGCCGGCCGCGGAATGCTCTATCGGATGGAAGTAAGAACAACGCGACTTGATGATTGGTCACAATGAAAATAGGGAAAAAGCGTTGTCCTTACAAGCAACTTGCTGACCAAATATAGCTGTAAGACTTATGAAATTTTAAATTTTTTTGTGGATTTCAGTATTCTCTTTACAGCACAAAGACTATCTTTAATTTTGCTAAAATTACATTGAAATGTTTATTTATTGTCTATACCTGTTTAGTTATTTGAAGCCTTGTGCACGCAGTTAAAGAAATCAATGAGCTGTTGGTTTTATTAAACAATTCTCAAAAGTTCAAAGTCAGTGAGGTTGCTGACAGACAGACATGATGTGATGTGTGTTGTGACTTCCAGCAAAATTGTTCTGTAGGCTTTATGTATACCTCCTCACAAAGACCAATTACTATTACTCAAAATACATCTCTGCTGTAACTGCAGCCCATATTACTGTAGTCAGTGAAAATATATAAAATGATATTGTTATGATACAAATAAAGTTTTCATACATACTTACCTGGCAGATATATACATAGCTATCGACTCTGTCGTCCCCGACAGAAATTCAAATTTCACGGCACGCGAACAGGTAGGTCAGGTGATCTACCGCCCTGCGCTGGGTGGCAGGACTAGGAACCATTCCCGTTTTCTAATCAGATTCTCTATCCACCTTTTCCCCTGTCTCCTGTGGGGAGGCTGGGTGGGTCTTCAATCGTATATATGTATGAAACTTTATTGTATCATAACAATATCATTTTCATACATTCAACTTACCTGTCAGATATATACATAGCTGATTGACACCCCTTTGGTGGAGGGCAAGAGACAGCTAACTTACTGACTAGACAGGTAAACAACATATGTTGTAGGTATAAAATAAACCTTGGTTCCTACCTTATTAGATGGAAGTCTTTGTGGGCTACTGCCCAGGAGTCTGCTTCACCTCAAGAGCCTTAGCGAGATAGTGATCTGTGGCCAAGAGTTCTTGCTGGTCTGTCGATGGGGTCTTTATCCACTTACTCGCAGAGCCTAACTGACATTTGTCAAGGGGGTGTCTAATCCCCGCTTATATGACAACACGCCTTCTTTAAGTGAGCACACAACCGATAAAAACCCGATCCACACCCGATCCTAACCCGTGTTAGTTCTAAGATTGTTAAGAGTCATCCCCAAACTCTTAGCAAACAACCACAAACTCGAAAATCATACATACAAAATCAAACAAAAATTTTGTACCCCTCTAATAGTCAGCTGTCACTCGATTTCCTAATGAAGAGAAGTGAAAAGGCCGCCAGTGCGGACATCTGACACTCCCATGCACAGGAAACACAAGAACACATCCGACAAGAGGGGTTACGTACACCATATTTAAGGATCGGTGCTCTCTCCTTTACCCAGAACCGTCTGTGCTGACACAAACGGACCTAGAGAAAAACATTTCTCATACGTTACTCGCACATCTTTTAAATAATGAGATGCAAATACTGAGTTGCATCTCCAATAGGTTGCGTCCAAAATATTTTTAAGTGACATATTTCTCTGGAACGCAATTGATGTCGCGATTGCCCTTACCTCATGAGCTCTTACTCTTAATAGATTAAAAGAGTCATCTGGGCAGTTTCTTATGATCCTCGGTAATTACACTTCTAACAAGAAGGCCAAATGCATTTTTAGACATAGGTCTCTTGGGGTCTTTCACCAAGCACCATAGACCATGTTGTGAGCCTCCCAACCGCTTCTTTCTGTCCAGATAGAATTTCAGTGCTCTAACATGACAAAGTGATCTTTCAATTTCTCTGCCTACTAGGCTAGTAAGTCCTTTTACCTCGAAACTCCTAGGCCAGGATTCGAGGGTTCTCGTTTTTGGCAAGAAAAAGAGTCTGGAATGAACAAATCGCAGAATCTTCTTTGAAGCCAACTCGTGACTCAAGGGCGTGCAACTCGCTGACCCTTTTAGCCGTAGCCAGAGATAGCAGAAATATACACTTTCTAGTGATATCCCGGCAATGAAGCCGAATGAGTTGGTTCGAACTTTCCGAGGACAGAAATTTCAGAACCACATCTAAGTTCCAGCTCGGAATCCTAGGCTCTACTGACTTCGACGTTTCAAAGGAGCGGATGAGATCGTGCAAATCTTTATTATTCGTCAAGTCTAAGCCCCTGTTTCTAAAGACTGACGAAAGCATACTTCTGTATCCTTTAATTGTTGGTACAGAAAGATGTAACTTTTCCCTCAGGAAAAGAAGGAAATAGATATTGTCCATGTTACAATAAAGTTTTATACATACTTACCTGACAGATATACTTAGCTATAGACTCCGTCGTCTCCGACAGAATTTCAAATTTCGCGGCACACGCTACCGGTAGGTCAGGTGATCTACCGCCCTGCCCTGGGTGGCAGGACTAGGAACCATTCCCGTTTTCTAATCAGAATTCTTCTCTTCCACCTGTCTCCTGCGGGGAGGCTGGGTGGGCCATTAATCGTATATATCTGTCAGGTAAGTATGTATAAAACTTTATGTAACATGACAATATCATTTTTATACATTCAACTTCCCTGCCAGATATATACTTACTGATTAGCACCCCATTGGTGGTGGGTAAGAGACAGCTAACTACTGAAATAGACAGGTAAACAACATATGTTAGGTATTTAATAAACCTTGGTTCCTACCTTATTAGGACTGAAGACTTCGCGGCTACTGCCTTGGAGTCTGCTTAGCCTCAAGAGCCCTCAGCGAGATATTGATCTATGGCTAAGAGTTCTTGTGGGTCTGCAATGGGGTCTTATCCACTTACTCGGCAGAGCCTAAAGGCCTTTGTCATTGGGTTGCTATTCCACTAACATGACAATACACCTTGTTCAAGGAGCACAACACCGATCCCGATCACCTGATCCTAACATCCATGTTAGTTCTAAGATTGCAAGGAGTTATCCCCGAACTCCTTACAAACAACCAAAAACTCGAAACATAATTACACGTTCATTTATACAAAATATACAAAAAAAAAAATTTTGTACCCCCCCACTAGCCATACATACCCTTGATCCCCTACCAGCAATGACACTATGCGCCCGTGCGACATCCGTGAGCTTGCTAATAGAAAACCAAGCACATATCTGACAAGAGGGTTTATGTATGATAAATCAAACCATTTTAAGGATCAGTCTTTGCTCCAAAACCCAGCACTGTATCTGCTATACAAATGGACCTAGAGAGAAGCACTTCTCATAAGTCACTCTCACATCCTTCAGGTAAATGAGATGCAAACACTGGAATTGCACCTCCAATAAGTAGTGTCCTCAATGATATTTTTTAAGAGACGTATTCTTTTGGAACGCCAAGGACGTGCTACTGCTCTCACCTCATGGGTCTTAAACCTTTAGAAGACCGAAGGATTCCTCCGAGCAGTTCTTGTGTGCGTCCGTAATTACGCTTCTCACAAAGAAGGCCAAGGCGTTGTTTTTTGGACATGAGTCTTTTGGGGTTCTTCACAGCACACCAAAGACCTTGTTGACAAGCTCCCATCTGTCTCTTCCTCTCTAAATAAAATGTTTAAGAGCTCTCACTGGACAGAGAGACCTCTCTGTCTCTCTGCCTACGAGGTTAGATAGACCTTTTACTTCAAGCTTCTGGCCAAGTTTTGACGGGTTTTCGTTCTTCGCCAAAAACAATGTCTGTAACGACCAGATAGCAGCATCTCCTTTGAAACCCCACTGGTGGAATCCAGAGCGTGCAATTCGCTCGTCCTCTTGGCTGTAGCGAGAGACAATAGGTAATAAGCATTTCCTAGTGACGTCGCGGAAGGAAGCCAGATGTAAAGGCTCGAATTTATCCGAGAAAGGAATTTCAGGACCACGTCCAGATTCCAACTAGGTGTTCTAGGAGTTGCTGCTTTGAAGTTTCAAAGGATCTAATTAAATCGTGTAGATCTTTGTTATCTGCAATTTCTAGCCCTCGATTTCTGAATACTGAAGACAGCATGCTTCTGTATCCCTTTATTGTTGATACGGATAGGTGTGATTCCTCTCTCAGAAAGAGGAGGAAATCGGCAATATTAACTATAGAGGTACTGGAGGAGGACAGCTTCTGACTCTTACACCACCTCCTAAAGACTTCCCACTTCGATTGGTATACTCTTCTCGTTGAAGCTCTCTGAGCTCGAGCGATAGAGCCCGCAGCCTTGCGAGAAAAGCCCCTCGCTCTGACAAGTCTTTCGATAGTCGAAAGGCAGTCTGAGCGAGACCTGGAGGTTGTGATGAAACCTCTCGAAGTGGGTTGTCTGAGTAGATCTGGTCTGTTTGGAAGAGATCTGGGGAAGTCCACTATCCACTCCAGTACCTCCGTGAACCATTCTTGGGCTGGCCAAAATGGGGCTATTAGTGTCAACTTCGTGCTCTTTGAAGCTACGACCTTCCTGAGCACTTCCCCCAGGATCTTGAACGGGGGAAAGGCGTAGGCGTCCACACCCGACCAATCCAGGAGAAACGCGTCTATTGCGAAGGCTCTCGGATCTTCTACTAGAGAGCAAAAGATCTCTACTCTTTTGGAGAGGAATGTCGCAACAGGTCTATGTGAGGTCTCCCCCACAGGGACCAAAGACTTCGACACACTTCTTCGTGTAGAGTCCATTCTGTGGGAAGGACCTGATTCCTCCTGCTCAGTCTGTCCGCTCTCACATTCTTTATCCCTTCACAAATCTTGTGAGGAGTTTATGCCTCTTTCTTCTGTCCAGGTTAACAGGTGTTTTGTTAACTGAAAGAGGGAGAAAGAGTGCGTGCCTCCTTGCTTGCGTATGTAAGCCAGAGCCGTGGTGTTGTCCGAGTTTATCTGTATCACCCCGCCTCTGACTATCTCCTCGAAGAACCTTAAGGCTAGGTGTATGGCCACAGTTCCTTGCAATTGATGTGCCAGGACCACCTGTTCCTTTGTCCAGGTGCCTGACACCTCCCTTGCTCCTAGCGTCGCTCCCCATCCCGACTCCGAAGCGTCTGAATATAACACTTGGTCTGGGTTCTGTAGGGCAAGCGATACGCCTTCGTTCTTTTGAAGAGGAAGGATCCACCACTTCAAGTGATCTTTTATCTCTTGTGGAAGAGGGAGGTGTCCGAGAGTTGTCCCGTCTTCCAACTCCACACCCCTTTCAGGAAAAACTTAAGAGGGCGAAGGTGAAGCCTCCCCAGAGAGAAGAACTTTCTAGTGAGGACAGGGTCCCTAAAAGGCTCAGATAATCCCTCGCTGAACTGCTCTTTCTCTCTAAGAAGCTCGAGATTTTCGACAAACCTCGAGTGATTCTTTCTCGCGAAGGAAATACTCGAAACCCCGAGAATCCATCTGAATCCCCAGATAGACTAAGCTCTGCTGGGGATCAGCTGCGACTTCTCGAGGTTCACGAGTAATCCCAGCGATTCTATCATGTTTCTTGTTACTGATAAGTCCTCCAAGCACTGAGTCTCCGACTTGGCCCTGATCAGCCAATCGTCTAAGTAGAGGGAGATGTTTATTCCCTTTAGGTGAAGCCATCTTGCTACATTCGCCATCAGGTTGGTGAATACCTGTGGAGCTGTAGACAGACCGAAGCACAGAGCCCTGAATTGAAAAATCTTGTCTCCTATTACAAACCGAAGATATTTCTTTGACAAATGGTGAAAGGGAACATGGAAATACGCATCTTGTAAGTCCAGAGAGACCATCCAATCTCCTGGACGAAGAGCCGACATTACTGAGGCGGACGTTTCCATACGGAACTTCTTTTTCTGAACAAAGCGATTCAGAGCGCTTACGTCCAGTACAGGTCTCCACCCCCCGATGCCTTGGTACTAGAAAAAGGCGATTGTAAAATCCCGGGGAGTGTGGATCCTGCACAAGTCGATTGCCTCCTTTTCCCACATTTTGTTCCACCATTTGCAGAGAGTCTTTCTCATTACAGGATCTCTGTACCCTCGCTGACAGTTCTCGAGGCGTAGGTGTTAGGGGAGGACTTTCCTCGAAGGGGATTACGTATCCCTTCTTTAGGACCAAGACTGACCAAGGGTCGGCTCCCCTTTTTGCCCATACTCCTGCAAAGTTCAGGAGTCTGGCGGCCACTGGTGCTTGAAGGAGCAACAAGTCATTTACTTTTCTTGAAAGGTCTGAAGGAAGACCTTCCTCTCTTGTCAGAGCTCTTCTTTCTGGCAGGGGACGAGCCGCTGCACCTCCACGAAAGGGCTGCTGAGGAGGACGAGATCCTTCTTATTCGTAGACACTACAGGACGTCCTTTCTTGGACGTATGTACCAGTAGGTCTTGTGTCGCCTTCTCAGTTAGCGAGCGAGATATATCCTTCACCAACTGAGAAGGAAACAAGATGATCCGACAGAGGGGCGAACAATAAAGCAGTCCTCTGGCTCGGAGAAACCCCACTTTTGATAACAGGGAATCCCATATACTGATCTCTTTTTTCAGAAGACCAGCAGGAAAAAAGGGAAGCCACTTCTCCCGAATCCGTCCTGTACTGCCTTGTCCATAGCAAGACAGACGCTATGGAGAATCTCTGGGTTTTTAAGAAACTCCGGATCTTTAGATTTGTTGGCCAGAACTCCGAGTGACCAATCAGAAAATTGAACACCTCTAAAGTGACAAAAAGTCCCTTTAGAAAGTGGTTCAACTCCGAAATGCTCCACGTCGATCTGACCGATCCTAAAGAGTGACGTCGAGAGGCCTCCACTAAATTTGGAAAAGTCCGCATCTGCCGAGGCAGGAAGAGAAAGACCCATTGTCTCTCCTGTCCCATACCAAATACCTCTCTTTCCATGGAGTTTTGGAAGGAGCGTGCAGAACACAGTCTTTCCCAACTCTTTCTTCTTGTCCATCCAAGATCTAAAGAATGGAGGGCCTTCTTCATAGAAATCGCAGGCTTCATTTTTCAGAAAGGCCG
Source organism: Macrobrachium nipponense (assembly GCF_015104395.2). Taxonomy (NCBI): domain Eukaryota; kingdom Metazoa; phylum Arthropoda; class Malacostraca; order Decapoda; family Palaemonidae; genus Macrobrachium; species Macrobrachium nipponense. Next base: position 32,088,835 of record NC_061107.1, on the reverse strand, counting down.
AAGATTTCGTCGTAGCTGAGCTCGAAAAGAGAGAACGAGGAGAAGGAGGAGCCGCCGACTAAGAGAGTCTCCAAACTCTTGTAGTAACAATGAGGCTAAGACCTTATAATTCGAAGTCCCTCATTTGCAGGAGGTTCGTCATCAGACAAATCGTCCAAACCCCGATCAGACGAAGGAGAAAGCTCTCGTTTGGAGGGAGAGTCCTTCCAAGACCTCCTACGATCTGAAGGAGAGGAGCTTCTATTTGGAGAAGAGTCATAAATTCCAGGAATGAGTCTCTGACTCCTGCCTCCTGGCTCTTGACTCTTGCCTCCTGACTCCTGCCTCCTGGCTCCTGACTCCTGCCTCCGGACTCCGGACTCCTGCCTCCTGACTCCGGACTCCGGACTCCCGGACTCCGGACTCCGGACTCCTGCCTCCTGGACTCCGGACTCCGGACTCCGGACTCCGGACTCCGGACTCGGACTCCGGACTCCGGACTCCGGACTCCGGACTCCGGACTCCGGACTCCTGACTCCTGACTCCTGACTCCTGACTCCTGACTCCTGACTCCTGACCTCCTGACCTCCTGGCTCTTGCCTCCTGGCTCCTGCCTCCTTGCCTCCGCCTCTGCCTGGATGACTCCACACTCCTGGCTCTTGGCTCCTGCCTCCTGGTGACTCCTCACTCCTGGCTCTTGCTCCTGCCTCCTGGGTGACTCCTCACTCCTGGCCGGTGCCAGAACGTCTGATCGGTTCATCCACGTTCGTACAGGAAGCCTCACCTCGAGTAGGAGCATCGATCATGGCGGCAGATACCTCCATACGTCTGGAGGATCTCTTAATAGGAAGGGAAGAGTCTTTCCTTCTAGGAGGTTCCTTTGAAAGGACTCCTACAAAAGGCGAAATCTGCTCTTGCATAGCAATCATGAACCTCTTCGTAACCTCCTCTTTATCCTCTTCGGGAGGAGGGGAAGGAGGAGGGAGGAGTCCATAGCCTCCACCTCCTGACTCCTTCTAACTCTGGTTGACAGAATGGCTCTTCTTGCCTTCTTAACTCCCGAGGAGACTCCTCAGGGAAGTTTTCCGGGCTCGAGTCAATCGTCGGAGCCTTCCAACTCCTCTTGAGTGGTCGAGAGCGATCTGAATCCCTCCAATCCCGACGAAGAAAACAATCACGTAGGACGCTTTTACAATAGCGATCCTTGCAGTCTGGGGTGTCACAGAAACCGCCGAACCCGAAGGGACACTGATCGGTGGGGGATTCTCCACAACTCCTTTCGGCTTTCGACATTCCTTCTCCTCTGGGCATGTGAGCTTGGAAGAGGTCTAGACCTAGGAGCGTTGCGGAGCCGACCAGATTGCCCCTCCACTACACTGGGACACTCATATCACTGTCCACTGAAAAATCACTAGCCTTACCTTGCAGGGCAGCCATTTTGTTTTTCCATCAACTTGAAGGTTGCTTTTAGATCCGCAAGTTCTTTCGCTGAATCTACAGGTTCTGCAATAGGAGAAGGGGCTGCAATGGAAGGAGAAGTAGCAATACTTACCCTTGGGGAAGATCCCGAGCTAGGAATTAGTTCATTTGATCTAGAACTACTTAAACTTCTAGAAGAAGCCTTCCTCACTCTTTCTCTTTCTAACTTTTCAAATAATTAGTTAGATTCTTCCATTCATTCTCCCTCAAAATCTCACATTCCTTGCAAGTATTAGTGAAAGAACATTCATACTCCTGCAACCCTTGCATACAGTGTGGAGGGTCTACCGAAGCTTTCGGCAACCTCACCTTACAGCCTACATTCACACAACGTCTCACAACCATTCCAGTGTCAGACATTTTTAAAGAAAAATCCAAAATCAAGTCCACAAAACAGTCCACAAAGCGTATGCCAATCCCACAATCCAGATACGTCACCAAAAGTCGGTCAAGAAGATCAATTGCCGGTGAAAAAAGAAAAACCAATCGAGAGGAACCAACAACAATGTTTGATGGTCCGGGCGACAGAAGAATTCTGATTAGAAAAACGGGGAATGGTTCCTAGTCCTGCCACCCAGGGCAGGGCGGTAGATCACCTGACCTACCGGTAGCGTGTGCCGCGAAATTTTGAAATTCTGTCGGAGACGACGGAGTCTATAGCTAAGTATATATCTGGCAGGGAAGTTGAATGTATAAAACCGCAATTTCGGTTACAGAGGTATTGGAAGAGGACAGCTTCTTCGACCTGCACCAGTTTCTGAAAACTTCCACTTCGATTGGTACAAAACTCGCCTAGTAGATGATCTGCGGGCTCTAGCAATTGCGCTTGCCGCCTTGCGAGAAACCCTCTCGCTCTGACAAGTCTTTCGATAGTCGAAAGGCAGTCAGAGCAAGAGCGGGGTAGATTTTGATGGTACCTCTCGAAGTGGGGTTGTTTGAGCAGATCTATCCTGTTTGGAAGAGATCTGGGGAAGTCCACTGTACTCCATCACCTCCGTGAACCAAATTCGGGATGGCCAATATGGGGCTATCAGAGTCATTCTGGTTCCCTTTGAGGCCCACAAACTTTCTGACTACTTCCCCAGAATCTTGAATGGGGAAAAGCGTACACGTCTAGCCCCTGACCAGTCCAGGAGAAAGGCGTCTATTGCATAAGCCCTGGGATCTTCTACCAGGGCGCAAAATGTATCTATCCTTTTGGAGAGAAACGTGGCGAATAGATCTATCTGCAGGTTTTCCCCCAAAGATACCAAAGGGTCTGACAGACTTCCGAGTGGAGGGTCCATTCTGTAGGAAGGACCTGGAACCTCCTGCTCAGTCTGTCCGCTCTCACGTTCCTCTCCCCTTGAACAAATCTCGTTAGAAGACCCACTCATCCTTTGATTTGCCCAAATCAGCAGATCTCTTGCCAGTTCGTATAGGGCGAGAGAGTGAGTTCCATCCTGTTTCTTGACATAAGCCAGAGCGTCGTATTGTCGGAGTTTATCTGTATTACTTTGTCTCTGACTATCTGCTCGAAGCTCCTTAGCGCGAGGTGAATCGCAAAGAGCTCCTTGCAATTTATGTGCCATGACACCTGATATTCCGACCAGGTGCCTGACACTTCCTGGACCCTAAAGTCGCACCCCAACCTGTCTCCGACGCGTCTGAGAACAATGTCAGGTTTGGGTTCCGAACTTCTAAGGATACTCTTTTGTTTTCTTCTAAGGGGGTCAACCATCACCTTAATTGTTGCTTTACTTCTAATGAGATTGGAAACGTGTCCGAGAGCTGTCCTGTCTTCCAACTCCAACTGCTTCTCAGGAAGAACTGAAGCGGACAGAGATGTAGTCTTTCCTAGAGGAAAGAACTGTTCGAGCGAGGAAAGGGGTCCCCAGAAGGCTCAACCATTCCCTCGCTGAAGTACGGCTCCTTTCTCTACGAAGTTCAATACTGTGCACAGCCTTTCCTTACTCTCTCTTGAGAAGGAAATACTCGAAAAACCCCGAGAATCCATCTGAATCCCCGATAGACTACGTTCTGGCTGGGGACCATCTGAGATTTCTCGAGGTTCACGATTAATCCTAATGTCTTTGTCAATTCCAGGATTGTTGACAGGTCCTCCAGACACTGCTTTTGAGACCTGGCCCTGATGAGCCAGTCGTCCAGGTATAGGGAGACGTTTATCCCTTTCATGTGAAGATGTTTTGACACATTTTTCATCAAGTCTGTAAAGACTTGGGAGCCGTAGAAAGGCCGAAACACAGGGCCCTGAACTGATAGATCCTTCCCTCGAACATGAAACGAAGGTACTTCCTCGACGAATGGTGAATCGGGACGTGGAAATATGCGTCTTGAATGAAGATCTAGGGACGTCATCCAATCTCCTTGACGGAGAGCTGCAAGTACTGAGGGCCGACGTTTCCATGCTGAACTTCTTTTGTTGTACGAATTTGTTCAGCGAACTTACATCCAGTACCGGTCTCCATCCCCCCGAGGCTTTCGCTACGAGAAACAAGCGATTGTAAAACCCCGGGGAGCTTTGATCCAGTACCAGCTCTATTGCTCTTTTGTCCCACATCTGTTCACCATTTGACGAAGAGTACCATCCATCAGACAGGGTCCCTGTATCTGGCTGACAATTCCCTCGGTGATGTTGTCAAGGGCCTGTCCTTGAATGGGATATAATAACCCTTCTTGATTATTGACATCGACCAAGGATAGGATCCTATGTCTTCCCGTGCTCCCGCAAAGAATTGTAACCTGGCTCCTACAGGTGTCTGGAGGAAAGATTTCTCATTTTCCACCCTTCTTAAAGGGAACGGAAGGCAGATCTTCCCCTTTTTTCCGTTTACTTTCTTCTGACGATGGATCTAGCCTGAGGCCTCCTCGAAAGGCTGCTGTTTGTTGAGCTGGCCTAGAGGCTTTCTTTTCCTCACTAGCCACAGTCTATTTTTTCCTTGAGGATTGCCTTAAAAGATCTTGAGTGGCTTTCTCAGTTAGCGAATGGGCAATGTCTCTCACCAACTGCGAAGGAAATAAATGCTCAGAGAGAGGCGCATACAGCAAAGCGATCTCTGCGAAGGCGAGACGGCCTTAGTGAGAAGGCACTATGAACCAACCGCTCTCTTCTTTAGTATTCCGCACGAAGAGGGAGCACACTTCCGCCGATCCATCTTGAACCGCCTTATCGAATGCATGTAAGGATGCTATGCAAAGTTTCAGGGCTTAGTTGTTCTTTTTCATGGACTTCTTAGCAATAACCCCAAGGGACCAATCTAGGAAGTTAAATACTTCTAAGGTATGAAAAAGTCCCTTGAGGAGATGTCCATTTCCGAAAGACCCCATGTTGCTTTCGCTGAATTTAAGGCATGTCTCCTCGACGAGTCTATGAGACTGGAGAAGTCCGATTCAGCTGAAACGGGCAGAGACAATCCCATATTTTCTCCCGTTTCGTACCATATGCCTCTCCTACCCCTTAGTTTTAGCGGGAGGCATGCAAAAGATCGTCCTTCCTAACTCCTTCTTAGTCTTGATCCAGGAGTCAAGAGATTGTAAGGCCCTTTTCATGGATATGGCCGGCTTCATTTTTCAGAAAGATGAAGACTTGTGTGCCTTCGTACTTGAAAATAGAGAGCGAGAGAAGAGGAGCGGCTGGAGTCAATGCATCTCCATATTCTTCTAAGAGGAGAGCAGAAAGAACTTTGTAATTCGAAAGACCCTTCTCTGTTAGTACTTCGTCCTCCGAGACGTCATCTAAATTAATAGGATCGGAAGGAGAAGGCTCCCTTCCTTCCTCTGTCTCCTCTCTTGATTTCTTCCTTTCCGAAGAAGAAGCACTTCTATTAGGAGAGGGCTAGGAGTAACTCTCTCCTTACGTTTATCATTAGGCGAGTCACGTACCACTGCTTTACGCCTGTTAGACTCCTGTCGGATGTCAAGCTCTTCATGAGGCGCAATGCGCCTGGCGTTTAGCAGGAGTATCTCGCTGAGAAATACTCCTGAGGCCTGGTAGAAGTATCCTGTTTGGAATACTCCTGGCGCCTGAACGTCGTACACTCTTCGAATACTCCTGCCGTCTGTAGGCACATCTCGCTCCAAATATCCCTGGCGCCGTTAGGAGTATTAAGCTCAGAATACTCCTGGCGCTTGGTAGGCGCATCGCGCTTCGAAATACTCCTGGGCCTGGCCTAGGTAGGGTTAAAAAGTCCTAGAATAAACTCCTGGCGCCTGGGAGGAGTATCGAGGTCAGAGTACTCAAGGCGCCTGGCAGGAGTAACTCTTTCCGAATACTCCTGACCTATGGAAGGCGCATCTAGTTCCGAATACTCCTGTGGCTTGGTAGGAGTATCGCTCATGGAATGCGCCTTTCGAATGGCAAGTATATTGCGCTTAGCGAGCGCTTTACTCCTATCAGGAGTTCTCTCTTCTCCAGTTGGCTCTTGTTGCTTGGATGAAGATCTGAGCCTAGAACGATCTACAGTAAAGTCAGGCTCTTTGCGCCTACTTGGCGCCTGGCTCCTAGTTGGCGCCAGACGTTTGGCAGGAGTTACTTCCTTTCCCACGTCTCGCCTGCCTAACGCACCCGCTCCCCCCAGAGATGGCCGCTTGTGCGACAAACTCCCCTGGAGGGTTCGTCGCGCCCGACAGGAGATCGGTATTTGGATCTCTTAATCGGAAGCCTGTCATCCTTTTTACGAGTAGGCTCTTTAGAAAGTACTCCTACCAAAGACGCTAATTGCTCCTGCACATTCATCAAAATTTTCCTGGTCGAAGGCTCATTCGAATCAGGAGAAGGAGATCTGGAAGGCGCTCGAGAGTCTTTGACATTCCCAAGGATCTAACTCCTTTCTAGCTTTCTTTGCTTACGAAGGCGCATCCTCTTCAGAGAAGCGCTCGGGGCTAGAATTGAGCTCAGGTTCTTTCCAATTCCTTTTCAGCGGACGTGAAAGCTTCGCTTCCTTCCATCCTCTTCTCGGAGAAGGCGAACTAGATGATGAAAAGCACTCACGAAGGACGCTTTTCCTATAGCGTCCCTGGCAGTCTGAGATGTATAAGATTCTGCGAAGGGACGCTGATCGTTGGGGATTCTCCACGACCCCCGTAAAGGCTTTCAACTTTCCTTCTCCTCTGGGCCAGGGAGCTTGGGAAGAGGTCTAGGCCTGGGAGCGTCGCAGAGACGACCAGACGCCCCCTCCACTACACTGGGGACACTAACATCCACTCGAGAAACCACATTCACTTCTCTTACCTTCCAATGCTTCCATTTTTTCTTGCATTTTTTGAAGGGAAGCTCTGAGTTCCGCTATTTTCTGAGGCGGAAATCAGAGGGATTAACTTGTGAACGGGCTGAAATAAAATGGGCATAATTATGAGAAGAAGAAGAAGCTACAGACTACTAGACATTTTCCGGCTTTTGTAAGCCGCCTTCCTCTCTCTATCTTTCTCCTAACTTCTTCAAGTAAGAAGTCAGATTCTTCCATTCTTGCGCACTCATCTCACACTCGTTACACGTATTCTCAATTGAGCATTCAACCCTTCTACAACCACTGCATGTAGTGTGAGGATACCGAAGCTTTCGGAATCCTCACCTTACAGCCCTCATTCACACACACTCTGAAGCTAACACTAGAATCAGACATATTCACGAAAATCCAAAGCGAAGTCCAAAAAACAGTCCCACGATAGCGAATGCCAAACAACGATCCAAGTACGTCACCAAAAATCAGTCGAAAGATGATCAAAAGCGTTGTGAAAAAAGAATTCCAGTCAGGAGGAAGTAACACAATGTTGATACTACCGGCGACAGAGAGAATCTGATTAGAAACGGGAATGGTTCCTAGTCCTGCCGCCCAGAGCAGGGCGGTAGATCACCTGACCTACCTGTAGCGAGTGCCGCGAAATTTGAATTTCTGTCGGGGACGACAGAGTCGATAGCTATGTATATATCTGACAGGTAAGTTGAATGTATGAAAACCTTTGGTAAAGTGTTTTTTGTCAGAAAAATTATATTGTATAGTACATAATATTGACTATGGAATGTTGTCAAAACATAAAAAATGGGAATGTCTTAGTAAAAAGTAAAAAATTTTAACCTAGATTTTGTGGTTGTTGCAGTCTAAAAATCAAAATGATTTCAGCCATTCTGAGACGATATCTGTAGCTCCCTACAGTAAACCTAGTTTACTTTGAGCACCTGCTGATATGGCCTTGAGAATTGTAGCTTCATCTAATTAATCACATCAAGTGTGTCACTGGTAAACAATTATCTTTCACCAATCAGGAATCAGATATTCAAAGCCGAATCATTTTACAGGATTATTCTCCAATCTGAGGATTCTGAATCCTGATACTTCAGCTGGAATATGGACTTACAGTGTAGAAGTGACTGTAGGGGACCACCATGCAGCAAGTTTGGGGAACAGAGCCAAGTGAATCTTTATTCAAAATTTTCAGTTAGAGGACCAACCTGATCACTATTCATCACAACTGCCCAATCTTAACCTAGGGTAAAAAAACCGCATGGTACAGGGGTGGACCATGTACAATCAATGTGTACAACCCCAAGAAAAGTAAATTATAACGCGTCCTGACAACCAGAGTAGAGGTCTTTAGCTCTGTTTCTCACCAACAAGATGCCCATCTCCGATGTCAGGACGCGTTATAATGTACTTTTTTTGGGGGTTGTACACACTGATCGTACATGGTCCACCCCTGTACCATGCGGTTTTTTACCCTAACTCAAAAACCTTTCCAAGATGCAAGATGAGCCCTGGAGGGCTGTCAGTCTTCAGCCTCACTAGTTCAATTAATTTAAGGTAAGGGAAAAGGGAAAATTTGGCCAGTAACTTATTAGCATGCAATGTCCCAAGGTAAGGTAAGCTCAGCCGAGGAAGAGTGACCCAAATGGCTTGAAGGTAAAGCACCCTATTCAGCTAGGATATGTTTTGCTATGTGAAAGGACCTTAGGATGTATTGTTAAGGGTCCACCAGGGCATGGTGAATCCTTCCTGAACCGAGCTAGGACTGACTGGATGCTAGATCTTTTGAGAGTTGACTAAGTAAGAAAGGATGTATTAGTCAGGTGTGGTTGGTGTTTTGGGCAAGAATAATCTGATCATTCTTGGTTGTCCGAATTTAAGTGAAGTTATTGCAAGATCAACTGTGTAGGCTTCAAGTGAAATTGGTTTAGTATATATATACGTAATTTATAAACTTCACGTGAAATTTGCTTATAACCTCTGTATAAACAAGAAGTCACTGCCCTATATAACTATTTGTTTCCTTGACAGTAAAGGATATAGTAGTCATGTCATAATCTTAAAATGTGTTAAAATGTCATAATCCTAAAATAATTGGATGATACAAAAATTGCGTATACAGGTGATGTAGGCTGCCAAGCAATAAAAGTAGGCTGTAATGGGCATATACAAACACTTGTAATAGTTATATGCAAATACTAGTTGTGCAAGAAACTATTTTCCTTTCATCTGTACAGAATTGTATGTTACAGAGTGCCTGTCATCAGCTAAGTATGAAGGGAAGTATGAAAGGAACATTTTCATTCAATTTCAAGAAGACTAATCCTTTCAAAAGAACTAAATGATTGTTGGTGGTGATTACACAAATACACAATTATTTCCATCGCTCCAAGTAAACTTGGTGTTAATTAAGGATTCTTCTATAGTTCAGGCTGGCTAAGAGTTGAACTATAGTTACCAGTTACTGATCAAAACATTTTTCAGTGGGTTAGCATTGAAGGGATATTATTTATTGCTTTCAGGAACTTGTTCACAGCTGTATTGAAAGGTTCAGGAGGCTGATTTCATGAATTGTAGAGCCTAGAATACTTTCATGAATAAAAAAAACTATAAAGATAGTCAAATAATTGTTGGAAGACATTCTTGAAAGCTGCATCTTGTGCCCAAATACAGCTATACAGTGATGACTGTTTGCAACAGAGTTCAGATGTGTTGGGCAGGATTTTATATAAAGGAAAAGTAGCAATTTAAACCGAGTTCCTGATAACTAGATTTTTTTTTTTTTTTTTTTTTTGTTTTTTTGCAAGCAATGTACAAAGCAGCAAATGGTAATAATTAATTGTCATGATCATGTATGCTCTTGCATCAGCTAAACACGAATGGTAAATAAGCTACGAACTGAACAAGTTCTTTGGAGTATGGGATTTAGATTTTGTTCTGCTTGTTGTAGAATTGATGAGAACGATTCAGTGGATGGATGGTGTGGTCACTGTTATATAATTTACCTATTACTGAAAGCAATTTCTATGAGTACTTCACTACCATTTTGTATACAAGGCCTGATACAATATTTAGACTTTGCATTTAAGAGTACCTTGATGAGCCCCCCCCCCCCCCATCCCCGAGAGAGGACCCCAGAGGTGTGGAGAGAGGTTGCCAAGAAGATTTCTTCTTCAACCAACTCTTAAGAAAATAAACAAGGCTGGGACATTCTGCATACCTATCAGAGTAGCCAACATAGTGACTATTGGTGCTGTTAGCTGTTGGAGCTTACAAAGCATAGGCATGGAAGCAGCCAATTTCGACAACGAACATATGCCATATTGGAGGAGAGGAGAGGTGCCTTCAGACTGTGCACAGAGAGGTCTTGTGAAAACAGTGCGCTTTTCAGTGCAATGTGAGCGTGGTTCAGCACAGGCAGGTAAATATAATGTTTGTTTTGTCAGGGGCAGGGCAATTAAATTGTAAGGGGTACCAATCAATATCTTGGTAAAAATCTAATCATACAATGAGCAGTGCATTAAAATCTGGTACATTATGTACTATACCTTGAAATTCAACTTTGTTAAGTAAAAATTCTTGATAGTAGTTTTATTTTATTAATCCCTCTTCCTCTCTACAGGTTTTGACTGCTGCTGTATGCTAGAAAAAAAATTTATACACAGCTCTATTTACACCCGAAGAAGCAGGAGGGTCTGCACAGCACCCCTGGCATGGGTCAAGCTGTTATGGAAGTTACAGCTACAATTTCATGTAACCACATGAATTTTACAAGATTTTTACAAGTAAAATAAACACTATACAATAAATATATAACAGTCATTTTTGTAACTTGAAAGCTTTGTACAAAAATGACTATGTATAAGTGTAGGATGTTTCCATATGATTCATATGAAAGTTACTTGTATTCCGCCAAAATGTGTTTAAGGCGGGAGAAATTGAGTCTGGGGCAGTCTCGCTTGAGTAAGAGCGTAAGCCTCAACATTGTCACGTGCACTGCTGCTTATCATGTATTGAACTGTGTGAAAATACAGCTATTGCATATTGCTCGTGTTGAGTATACCCAACCTGCTTACATGGCGCAGTGATATAAGGACCTGGGAAGCCTTCAAGATGTCAGGTGCAAGATATTCAACAACACCAAGAAGAGGGGCCCTTCGACGGGCTGCACGTAGCCGCACCAATGGTGGGAACGAGGACCTGCTGAGTGCCATGGCAAACCTTTTCTTGCAGCAGTGACAGAGCAGTGTTGCCCCCTCAGTATGAGAGCAATTATGCCCGACAAATGTTCGTACGAAATGTCACAAGGAGCATTTAGGAAGTGACGTAGGTCTATGATAGATTGGTTCCAAATTGGCAGGGTTTCAACTGAAGATGCTGTGCTAAGCATTCGTTTGAACTGCGATGATCAGTTACAAAGGGCATTGGACGCTTGTTACACGTCCGATGAATGGAAAGCCCTTCCTCTACATCAGGCATTTGGATGCCGTCCAAGAAGTAACTCAAAAGTCTGTGAACCGTGCAATTCTGTGGGATAAATTTTTTAGTGCACAGCAAGGGCCTATGGAATCCGCGAAGACATAGGTACATCGGTGTCAGGAATTGGCTTTAGATGCTTGGGCTTTCCGCTGCCCTCGGTGCCAAAATGACATGAGTGACTATATGCTGACTCACAGGTTAGCCAGTGGTTTAAATAACTGCGGATTGAAACAAGAAATACTCCAAGACTACGAAAAATATAACAGTGTCGCCAAAATACTACAGAAGTGTGAAATATATGAGGCAGCTGGAAGGGATAGTGGGGCCAGCAAAATTAACCAGAGACTCATTACTGCCAAGGTGGGAAAGAATTGCTGCCCTATAATAATAATAATGAAACAGAACACAGTGATGTTGCGGCAGTAAAATCGAACTTTCGTCGACAAAATAAATTGATAAAAACAAATAATTAATGAAAATAAAATAAAACATAAAAAATAAAATAAAATAAATAAATAAATAATTAAATGATCAAAAAGTGAATAAATATAAATAAATAAATAAGTAAATAAAATATAAATAAATATAATAATGATAAAATAAATAATAAAAAAAAAAAATAAATAAGATAAAAAAAAAAAAAAAAAGAAATAAATAAATAAATTAGAAAAATAAATAAATTAAGAAAATAAATAAATAAATAATTAAATAAATGATAATTAAAAAACAAACAATAAACAAAAAATAAGTAAATAAAATTAATAATAATATCTAAATAAAATAAATAAATAAACACATACAAATATAAATAAATAATTGACTAAAAAATTAATAAATAAATAATAGATAAAAATAATAAATAAATAAAAATAAAAAAATAAATAAAAGCAATTAACAATTGAAAAATAAATATACAAATAAATAAAAATGAAAAATAAAAATAAGTTAAGATAAATGAAAATAATTGAATAAATAAATACAAATAAATAAATAAAAAAAAAAAAGATAAAAAAATTAAATAAAATAAAAAAAAAAAAATGAAGGTAAATTAGTTTAAAAAATAAATCGGATTAAAATTTAAATTTATAAAATTAAATTAATAAACAAGGAAAAATACAATTAAAAAAAATAAAGAAAAAAAAAATAAAAAATTAAAAAAAAAAAAGTAAAGTAAAAAGTGAATAAAAATTAAAAATCAAATAAAAATAAGATAAAAAAATAAAAATTTAAATAATTTAAAATAAAAAAAAAAAATAAATTAAAATAAAAAAAATAAAATATAATTAAATAAATAACAAAAAATAAACTAACAAATAAGAAAAAATAAAAAATAAATGATAAATAAATTAATTAAAATAAATAAAAAATAATAATAAAAAAGATAAATACATTAAATAAAATAAAATAAATAAATGAACAAATAAAATAAAATAAATAGATTAAAATAAACAAGTAAATGAAAATGATAAAATATAGATAAGAAAATAAATAAATGAAATAATAAATAATAAATAAATAAGAATAATTAAAAACAAATGAATAATAAATAAATAAAAAATAAAAGAAAACAAGCAAAAGTGATAAATAATTTAAAATAATTAAAAGAAAATAATAAATATAAATGAATAAAAATAAATAAATAAAATAAAGGAATGATAATAAATAAATTAGATTAAATAGATAAAGATAAAAAAATAAATAGTTGAAAATAAATAAATAAATACATAAAAATAAATAAAAATAAATAGATAAAAATAAATAAATAAATAAAATAAATAAATAAATAAATAGATAAAAATATAAAATAACTAAATAAATATAAATAGACAAATAAATCAATTAGAAAAATGAACAATTTAAGTAAAAAACAAATAAATCAATAAGTAAAAATTAATAAATAAATGAATGAATAAATAAATAAATTTAATACATAAACGAATGAATAAATAAAAAAAATAATTAGATTGATAATCATATTACAATATATATATATATATATATAATAATATATATATATATATATATATATATATATATATAGTATATATATATATATTTCTATAAAAGATAATAAATAAATAAATAAATAGATAATATAGGAAAAAATGTATAAAATCAAATAAAAAGAAATAAATGAATAATAAAAAAAAACAAAAAAAAAAACAAAAATAAAAATATATAAAAATTAAAAAGGAATAAAGTAAACAAAAATATATAACAAAAAAGAAATATAAACAAATAAATAAACAAATAACAACAAATAAAAATTTAATAAAATAAAAAATAAATAAATGAAAATAAATAAGAATATTCTCTTACAGGATACCTAGCCCCACTGGCACAATATATTAGCAGAAACAAAAAGTAGAAAGAAATAACAGATACTCACTCTAACAGCTGAGAACGCGGGAGTTTGGAGTGTTACACAAGAAACTGTTAGATTCTGGAAGCTTACAGATATGACAGCTGGAAGTTGATGGCCTTTGCAA
>NC_061107.1:32056675-32074669 GCF_015104395.2 Macrobrachium nipponense | reverse complement strand
CGAACGACGCAACTGTTTCACGTTCAGTCCTAATTGATGCAAAACCTTTTCCCCCATAATACAAACTTCAGCCTCAGTATCGGCAATAGCATCAATAAATGCTTCATACATTGGTACATCACGTCTCATTTTATGTTCAACTTTAACGCGCACAATGCATGCGGTAGCTTTCCCGCCATGCTGTCACCTGCTGGACTCCACAGTGCTGCACTAATGTGCATGCCGTAACTGACATGGTGTCGTCATCATGGTCAACTTCAATGCCTGCTGCGTTGTTATTCGCACGTTTTTTTCTGCAATATCTAGCTAAATGACCCTTTACACCACAGTTGTGGCAACACACTTCACTTGCATAGCAGCTAAGATTTAATTTTCTCATGAAAGCGTCCACAATTATCACATCTCTTACCTGACATGAGTAGCTTACTATCCTTTTGTCGACGAAAGTTCGATTTTACTGCCGCAACATCACTGTGTTCTGTTTCATTATTATTATAGGGCAGCAATTCTTTCCCCACCTTGGCAGTAATGAGTCTCTGGTTAATTTTGCTGGCCCCAACTATCCCTTCCAGCTGCCTCATATATTTCACACTTCTGTAGTATTTTGGCGACACTGTTATATTTTTCGTAGTCTTGGAGTATTTCTTGTTTCAAATCCGCAGTTATTTAAACCACTGGCTAACCTGTGAGTAGCATATAGTCACTCATGTCATTTTGGCACCGAGGGCAGCGGAAAGCACAATCTTAAAGCCAATTTCCTGACACCGATGTACATATGTCTTCGCGGGTTCCATAGGCCCTTGCTGTGCACTAAAAAATTTATCCCACAGAATTGCACGGTTCACAGACTTTTGAGTTACTTCTTGGACGGCATCCAATGCCTGATGTAGAGAAAGGGCTTTCCATTCACGGACGAGTAACAAGCGTCCAATGCCCTTTGCAACTGATCATCGCAAGTTCAAACGAATGCTTAGCACAGCATCTTCAGTATAAACCCTGCCAATTTGGAACCAATCTGTTCATAGACAACCTACGCCACTTCCTAAATGCTCCTTGTGACATTTCGTACGAACATTTGTCGGGCATAATTGCTCTCATACCTGAGGGGGCACCACTGCTCTGTCGCTGCTACAAGAAAAGGTTTGCCATGGCACTCAGAAGGTCCTCATTCCCACCATTGGTGCGGCTACGTGCAGCCCGTCGAAGGGCCCCTCTTCTTGGTGTTGTTGAATATCTTGCACCCGACATCTTGAAGGCTTCCCAGGTCCTTATATCACTGCGCCATGTAAGCAGGTTGGGTATACTCAAACACGAACAATATGCAATAGCTGTATTTTCACACAGTTCAATACATGATGAGCAGCAGTGCACGTGACAATGTTGAGGCTACGCTTACGCAAGCGAGACTGCCCCAGACTCAATTTCTCCCGCCTTAAACACATTTTGGCGGGAATACAAGTTAACTTTCATATGAATCATGGAAAACCAAAATCCTACACTTATACATGTCATTTTTGTACAAAGCTTTCAAGTTACAAAAATGACTGTTATATATTTATTGTATAGTGTTTATTTTACTTGTAAAAATCTTGTAAAATTCATGTGGTTACATGAAATTGTAGCTGTAACTTCTATAACGACACTTGACCCATGCTATGGGGTGCTGTGCAGACCCTCCTGCTTCTTCGGGTTGTAAATAGAGCTGTGTATAAAGTTTTTTTTTTCTAGCATACAGCAGCAGTCAAAACCTGTAGAGAGGAAGAGGGATTAATAAAATAAAACTACTATCAAGAATTTTTAACTTAACAAAAGTTGAATTTCAAGGTATAGTACATAATGTACCAGATTTTAATGCACTGCTCATTGTATGATTAGATTTTTACCAAGATATTGATTGGTACCTTACAATTTAATTGCCCTGTGACAAAACAAACATTATATTTACCTGCCTGTGCTGAATCACGCTCACATTGCACTGAAAAAGCACACTGTTTTCACAAGACCTCTCTGTGCACAGTCTGAAGGCACCTCTCCTCTCCTCCACAATATGGCATATGTTCGTTGTCGAAAATTGCCTGCTTCCATGCCTATGCTTTGTAAGCTCCAACAGCTAACAGCTAACAGCACCAATAGTCACTATGTTGGCTACTCTGATAGGTTGGCAGAATGTCCCAGCCTTGTTTATTTTCCTTTAAGAGTTGGTTGAAGAGAAATCTTCTTGGCAACCTCTCTCCACACCTCTGGGGTCCTCTCTTGGGGGGGGGGGGGGGGGGGGGGGGGGTTGCCTTCATCAAGGTACTCTGAAATGCAAAGTCTAAATATTGTATCAGGCCTTGTACAAAATGGTAGTGAAGTACTCATAGAGAAATTGCTTTCAGTAATAGGTAAATTATATAACAGTGACCACACCATCCATCCACTGAATCTTTCTCATCAATTCTACAACAAGCAGAACAAAATCTAAATCCCATACTCCAAGAACTTTTTTCAGTTCGTAGCTTATTTTACCATTCGTGTTTAGCTGATGCAAGAGCATACATGATCATGACAATTAATTATTAACCATTTGCTGCTTTGTACATTGCTTGCAAAAAAAATCGAGTTATCTGGAACTCTGTTTAAATTGGCTACCTTTCCTTATATAAAATCCTGCCCATCACATCTGAACTCTGTTGCAACAGTCATCAACTGTATAGCTGTATTTGGGCACAAGATGCAGCTTTCAAGAATGTCTTCCAACAATTATTTGACTATCTTTTCTAGGCTCTACAATTCATGAAATCAGCCTCCTGAACCTTTCAATACAGCTGTGAACAAGTTCCTGAAAGCAATAAATAATATCCCTTCAATGCTAACCCACTGAAAAATGTTTTGATCAGTAACTGGTAACTATAGTTCAACTCTTAGCCAGTCCTGAACTATAGAAGAATCCTTAATTAACACCAAGTTTACTTGGAGCGATGGAAAAAATTGTGTATTTGTGTAATCACCACCAACAATCATTTAGTTCTTTTGAAAGGATTAGTCTTCTTGAAATTGAATGAAAATGTTCCTTTCATACTTCCCTTCATACTTAGCTGATGACAGGCACTCTGTAACATACAATTCTGTACAGATGAAAGGAAAATAGTTTCTTGCACAACTAGTATTTGCATATAACTATTACAAGTGTTTGTATATGCCCATTACAGCCTACTTTTATTGCTTGGCAGCCTACATCACCTGTATAAGCAATTTTTGTATCGTCAATTATTTTTATCATTTTAACATTTTAGGATTATGACATTTTAACACATTTTAAGATTATGACATGACTACTATAATCTTTTACAGTCAAGGAACCAAATAGTTTTATATAGGGCAGTGACTTCTTGTTTATACAGAGGTTATAGGCAAATTTCACGTGATGTTTATAAATTATAGATTATTCTAAACCAATTTTCACTTGAAGCCTACACAGTTGATCTTGCAATAACTTCACTTAAATTCGGACAACCAAGAATGATCAGATTATTCTTGCCCAAAACACCAACCAGACCTGACTAATACATCCTTTCTTACTTAGTCAACTCTCAAAAGATCTACCATCCAGTCCTAGCTCGGTTCAGGAAGGATTCACCATGCCCTGGACCCTTAACAATACACTCCTAAGGTCCTTTCACATAGCAAAACATATCCTAAGCTGAATAGGTGCTTTTACCTTCAAGCCACATTTGGGTCACTCATCCTGGGCTGAGCTTACCTTACCTTACCTTGGATGTTGCATGCTAATAAGTACTTGGCCAAATTTTCCCTTACCTTAAATTACAATTGAACCTAGTGAGGCTTTGAAGACTGACAGCCCTCCAGGGCTCATCTTGCATCTTGGAAAGGTTTGAGTTAGGGTAAAAAACCGCATGGTACAGGGGTGGACCATGTACGATCAATGTGTACAACCCCAAAAAAAGTACATTATAACGCGTCCTGACATCGGAGATGGGCATCTTGTTGGTGAGAAACAGAGCTAAAGACCTCTACTCCGGTGTCAGGACACGTTATAATGTACTTTTCTTGGGGTTGTACACATTGATTGTACATGGTCCACCCCTGTACCATGCGGTTTTTTACCCTAGGTTAAGATTGGGCAGTTGTGATGAATAGTGATCAGGTTGGTCCTCCTAACTGAAAATTTTGAATAAAGATTCACTTGGCTCTGTTCCCCAAACTTGCTGCATTTGTTCCCTACAGTCACTTCTACGCTGTAAGTCCATATTCCAGCTGAAGTATCAGGATTCAGAATCCTCAGATTGGAGAATAATCCTGTAAAATGATTCGGCTTTGAATATCTGATTCCTGATTGGTGAAAGATAGTAATTGTTTACCAGTGACACACTTGATATGATTAATTAGATGAAGCTACAATTCTCAAGGCATATCAGCAGGTGCTCAAAGTAAACTAGGTTTACTGTAGGGAGCTACAGATATCATCTCAGAATGGCTGAAATCATTTTGATTTTTTAGACTGCAACAACCACAAAATCTAGGTTAACATTTTTTACTTTTTACTAGACATTCCCATTTATGTTGACAACATTCCATAGTCATAAAATTATGTACTATACAATATAATTTTTCTGACAAAACATTTACCAAAGGTTTTATATATATTTTCACTGACTACAGTAATATGGGCTGCAGTTACAGCAGAGATGTATTTTGAGTAATAGTAATTGGTCTTTGTGAGGAGGTATACATAAAGCCTACAGAACAATTTTGCTGGAAGTCACAACACACATCACATCATGTCTGTCTGTCAGCAACCTCACTGACTTTGAACTTTTGAGAATTGTTTAATAAAACCAACAGCTCATTGATTTCTTGAACTGCGTGCACAAGGCTTCAAATAACTAAACAGGTATAGACAATAAACATTTCAATGTAATTTTAGCAAAATTAAAGATAGTCTTTGTGCTGTAAAGAGTATACTGAAATCCACAAAAAAATTTCACAGTCGAATGTGAAAAATAGGATGCATGATAATCTCAAACCGCCGTGGTACAGCATAATCTATTCAAAAATTATGCAGAACAATAAGAATGACAAAACTTGAGAATAACTTAAAAAGGAACGTATTGACATTAATTTCTAATTGTCTCATTCCATGTTCATATAAATTTTCTATATCAAACAAACTCTGAATAAACCGGCCCTCACTCCTACCACGAGTCTATACGTTGGAGTTTTTCGTCCACCGTGATTATAGTAAGATATCTCAACTCTGGTAATTTACAGTTTCACATGTAATGCACTGTTTCTTAGTCTTCCCGATTGGCTATTCAATGCAAGTTGAACAATTCAAAGCTCCCTTCACGTAAACAACGTCTCGAATTACTGTAGAAAGTCTCTTTCACTACTTCAAATTAATTCCTGGCGTCACTTTCTGAGAAGAGCCTCATTAGAAAAAATGCATATTCCCACAGGTCAACAGGAATGCATACAAAGATTAAATATGAAAAATGGAATAATAGTGAAAATGACATGCCACACATAACCCCAACATATCATTGATAAGAATTCTCAAACTTCCCGATGTTCATGATTATGAATCTAGTTTCGGAAAAAAGAATATAGTATAGATGCATAGAGGTATTAGGAAGAGTGTACTACATTAACTGCATCCCATACAGCAGCTCGCTGGTATAGAAAACTTGCAGTTACCAATTTAATTATCCTATACGTATGAATAATTGAATCCTAAAACTAGATTCACAAGGATTAACCTACCTGTGAGCATAAATAAAAAGCCATGCAACCTGTACACGAGACAAAAATATATTATACTTAAAGGCAGCCAACTAACACATGCTTAGCACCAATCTTCTCCAATATCACACGCGGGAACAGGTCAAGAGTCAACACCAAAGAAAACAGAAGGGCACCTCCAATAAATATTTCACAACTACCATTCATCGACTCATACTACTCAATTGAGTTTACTATTCAAGAATCTATTAACGAGTGTGAAGATAAACATTACTATGTATCTCTGTACAATTACAGATACTAGAGCTTAGATATAATGAAAACGATCAAAAGTTACTATATATATATATATATATATATATATATATATATATATATATATATATATATATTAAAGGAGAAAAGCAAATGTGTCAGTGAATTGTAAAAACTTTCAGCTTTCTTCTTTTTCGCTTTAGAGACAAGAGAGGGCCTAGCAACAAGCCTTCCTCGAAGGCTTGCTGAAATGAAAGAGTTGAATTGATGATTATGCATTGTGAGGCTGGAGAAGCTCAGGGTTGCTATGTGATTTTCAATGTGTGTCAGGATATGTGTATGTGTTTGTGTGTGTAATGTTAGGTCCAACCGCCCGACACTGGAGAGAAAGGACACACTCCTGAGATAAGCGGTAAGGACGGTTTGGAGGACTCGGAGTCAAGAAAGCCCATCGAAAGTTAGGGCACATTTAAAAGGACTTAGGAAAAGTTGCCTTTGAAAAGAGAGAAGTGTAAAGTGTATACTTAATTATGTGTTGGGGAATATAATGGATATGTCTCTTTGTATCAGATGGGTTCATGGCATTATAACTAGAGCATGGGATTCTCTAAAATACTTAACAATTTAAATGTAGAACCTAACAATTCAAAGTCTTGGAGTGATTACTTAGTCTAATTCAGGGGAATAGAATGACAATTTACAGTTTTTTGTGGGTCCCCAGACTTAGTCCTTAATGTTACGTTTTTTAATCACATTGTTCCATATCATTTTCAGCTAGTTTGGGGATTAAAAAGTATATTTTTGTATTTACGAGAATTCATTAGCCCCCTCTCATTAAAATTGTCCCATCTATTATCCCAAAATGCTTGAATATCATCTACATATCTCATACGAGAGAGAGAGAGAGAGAGAGAGAAAAGGCTGAGGTTTTCATATATATGTTATTTCCATTTTTAAGAAAATGATTATTGTAGGCCTAAAGCTCTAAGTATCTCTGAGATAACAACAAAATCCCGAAAGATTTTTATAATCTACCAAGAAAATATAGTTATATCTAGTTCTAGTGCCAGTGGTATTAACAGTAGTAAAAACTGGGATTCTTATGAGATACGTAGACCAACGCATATGTATTATTATTTGACGTAGAAAAGCCTAAATTTGGCTCATCGCTATCTTACCTGGCTCAGAAAAGAAGGCGAGGTTCCCAGCCAATCACATTTCTGTTCCGCTTCCAAACGTGAGATATTTTCCAACGATTTAAATAATCAAATTATCTCAGATATCTTTGATGAACGTGTTCATTTTAGGGTACAAAATACATTTTTTTTTATTTCAACTTTCTGGATATGCATAGCCTTCAAGACATTTATTAATAGTAACAATGACCTTTAGAAAATGAAAGATAAGAAGCAATATAAATTTTTGGCTGCTTTTACATTACGTCACATACATAAATCCGTTTTAACCACCATACTTCCAATCAAAATAATGTCTTAGGTAAACAATATTAATTCATTAACTTGAAATAATAAACAACTAAAATTATGCAATTTATTTGGCAGGAGTGCCAAACTCATCGTAATAGCCAATACTGTCTAAATGATCATTTCATGCCTTGTGCAGTACTTACTGGTCCAAGAGCTTCAATTTTAATGCAAATCCAGAGAGACAGATGAAGAGCTGACGCCCGGGAAGCATACTACAGGAAATGAAAATAAAATACAGGTAATATTAATGTCAATACATGTAGGTTGACAAAACAGCTGTTGCGTGTATAAATACTGGAGTAAATGGCAGAACCCCATTACCCGACTATGTCTATTACTAACCTAAACAATGAAGTGAAGGAAATAATTAGAAATTATGAAGCAATATAAAAAGCTGGATAACAATGAAAAAGCCATTAATATATATATATATATATATATATATATATATATATATATATTATATATATATAATCATGTTCGTTTGTTCAAAATCTTAAATCTCCGAAAGTTCTTCACCGATTGCTTTGAAATTTTGACACAACATTACATTCGAATACACGTGTGTGTTTATAATGGGGTTTCATCCTACTGCCCCCCTCCGAAGGGGGTGGGGGTGAGAAGGGATTCCCTGAAACGGAGCTGGTTCTGCCCGTGAAACAGGGCTGGTTATGCCCGTAGACTTAGTTACTTTACATAATTTCTGCATAAGACTTATCATTTGGAAAAGAATACTATACGGTAAACATTAATTCCATCAAAGAGGGTGGAGTTTGAGAAGGGATTGACAGAGAGAGAATGAGAGGGAGGGGAAGTGAGAGAGAGTAGACGAGGTGTTAGTGAGGAGAAATAGGAAAAAATGACATGGAGGGTTAGGGAGAGAGAGAGAGTTGGTATTGGTGAGAAGAAAGAGGGAAAGAGACAGTGATGGTTGTAGAGATAAAGAGATAGGAGCTTTCTCTTTTCTTTCTTTTCCATATAACCAGACGGAGCCACAGCAAATATCGGCCGGGTACAGCTAGTATATATTTATATATTTATATATATATATATTATATATATATATATATATATATATATATATATATATATATAATGTGTGTGTGTGTGTATGTCTGTGTGTGTGTGTGTATAGTCTGTTAAAACAGAATTGCATCTAATGATAGAATCCCATAAAATGATAGAATGTAGAAAATAAATACTATATTTCAGAGAACTGCTGGCTCTATCTTTAGGCGGGTAATGAATGAGAAGCGATACAGAAAAAGTGGTATTTATACCACGAGGTCCACAGGTAAGCTGTTTAAGTCACCTGGGTTGACACTTTCTCTTTAATCTTCTTAATCGCTGCTTGGAGGAAGATTTTATTTATGATATCTGAATCCCAACAACTGTTTGAGATGTTCATTGTGTTTCTTTCTTTATTTATCATAGCTCATTCTACCATGTGGTTTTTAAACCGACAATTTCTGCTTTAAATTATGTGATCACTTCCAGTTTAATGTGAGATTATGGTTTTGTATGTGGTTAAAAAAAGCTGAGCCCTGTTGTCCATACCTAACATATGCTTATTTTGTATTGGTCTCTGGGGAGTGATTTTCCCAAATCCAATGTAAAATTAATCACAATCAAGGCAAGGGATTTCATTTACCCCTTTGTCGTTGAGCAATAGTTTTTGTTGGACGAGGATCAGGGAGGGAGTTTGGTAAATTATTTGGGTAGGCAAAAGCAAAAGGATTAGAGTTTTCAAGTGTCTATCTCAATGGCATAATTCTGTCCGGGTGTGGGATTTTAATTTTTATTTTGTTGTTAGATCTCTCTCTCTCTCTGATCTTGTTTTGAGGATGATGGTAGAAGATCGTGTTCGCTCTATGAATAGCCTCTTCAATATTTTATCAGGGTACTTTAAAGATGACAGCTGAGTGACACCGCTCCTTACTTACGAATTATTTTAATTTCCTTTTCCAGGACACTCAGGGTACAAATCCGTAAGGATCTTCAGAATAAATTGCTGGCCACACCAATTTTGATAGAAGTGTCATGGTGAATAAAATAATGAATTTATGAAAATAACAATTTTGGTTTTCTGTGTATGGTAAATTTGTATTCTATTGTGTCTCTGATTATGAAAATTAAAAGAAAAGGAATTTTGTTGTCTGTTTCCCATTCAACTATTTCATCTAATTTTTAAAAAAATTAGTTGGAATTGCCCCACCTATTATTCCAAAATGTTGCAATATCGTCTATGTAGCCCATCTGCAGAATGTCCTTAACTTTTATTGTATTTATTATTGTAGTTTCGAAATATTCCATGTTTAAGACTAAGTATTGGTTTACGATAAGGGGGTTGTTAGATAAATTTAAAATCTTATCTTTCTTATTGCTCAAGATAATTCCAAGTACTATTGTTTATTGGGTTATTTAACTTAAGGGAAAGTCTATTGGAATGAGTCTTAACTTAAACCTTCGCTCATCCTGTGCCCTCACGCCAGACCGGAACATAATTAGATTTTGTGCTGTAAAGAGAATACTGAAATCCACAAAAAAATTTAAAATTTCATAAGTCTTACAGCTATATTTGGTCAGCAAGTTGCTTGTAAGGACAACGCTTTTTCCCTATTTTCATTGTAACCAATCATCAAGTCGCGTTGTTCTTACTTCCATCCGATAGAGCGTTCCGCGGCCTTTCCGCCGATGTATAACACATGCAATTCCATTATTTGTACGCTTTATTATATCTAAATGAATGTCTGTAAGAAAACACAAATTTACCGTCTCGGAGTCATTTCTGTTTTCAACTTCTCATAGCAGGTAGCGAATATTTGTACGATTTTTTTTCTCTCAAACGTGCATACTGGCTTTTTTTTTTTTTTGTAATTGGCTGACCTCAAAGTTTCCCAGGGTTGTTCTAATACAAAACTTTTAATGTTGAAATAGAAATAAAAAAGAACAAAAGGGGCACTTTGTTTAAAACTAAGCCAAGAGGTTAATCACCTCTTGCAAAATCAAGGTTGTAGCTTCCTTACCGGGACAGAATGTTAGTCTGTAACATATTCTTACACCATAAACTAAATTTAAAATAATTGGACCGTCATTGATTTTTAAGTAACAAAAATATTTACAATGTGATTTTTTTAAAAAAAAAGGAAAGTTCCAAGGCTAAAGGCCAGAATCTAAAAAGTAAAGGTGAACACGGCTGTCTCGTACTGTTGCCGCCTCCATGTGATAAGGGTCAGTGGAAAGACTGAGGTACTAATCACTGTAGACAGCGATTTGAACCCTTCTGCTGAGTCCATTCGTACCTTGTCAGACGCTATTCTGGCCAAGACCAACTATGAGAGAGAGTTTTGTGTATATTGGCCGATCTATCTTATGGAGTCCCCCTAATGGGACCATAAGAGTAACTCTTAAGAGGGGCAAGCAGTGGCTATGCTTTTAAAAATATTGATATAATATAGATTATATATATATATATATATATTATATATATATATATATATATATATGTATATATAATGTATATATGTATATATATGTATATATAATATATATATATATATATATATATATATATATATATATTATATATATATCTATATATATATATACGGTGGGCCCTCCATATATATATACTATCTATATATATATATATATCTATATATATATATATATATATATATATATATATATATATATTTTTAGGGCTGTTGCCTTGTATATAAGGCGCCTATGAGGTAATGTTAGACTTGCGATAATCTTACGCTAAGTCAGTATTGCACTTCCATATTCAATGGAGTGTCTTGGGGTTTGTAGATCACTTACGAAGTCGGTATTATCTTCTTGGTTATGACGACGATGTGTTAAATTCATGATAATTCGGTGAGGAGGTTCTTGTAGAAAACACGAAGTATAAAAATATATATATTCTTCTGAGTTTACATGGTGAAGATCAGGTATGATTGTACAAGTCTTCTAATGACGATAGCTTGATCGCTTCTGCCAATGATGATGGCTAATTCTATTCTCTCTACATGATAAAGCTTAGGTAAAGAGATACAGGTCTTCTAATGACGATAGCTTACTCTATTCTGTTCCGCCTACCATCTCGGTTACAAGTTATGAAGGAAGCAGATAGTAGCTCGAACATATGAACATACAATCAGATGACATAGTTACATACAAACACACAATCAGATGACCTAGTTACATACGAACACACAATCAGATGACATAGTTACTAATCACGTAGGCCGCTTGAGCTATAGGTCACGGTGTTTGTCTCTAGCAGGAAGCTTGGACTAAAGTTTATAAACAATTGAATGACTACAGGTGACGGCATGTTATCTTAGCCTACTTTTATTGTATACGTCATCTTTAGCGTCTCTAGTCTGATCACATTCCTGCAAGCAATCTGGTTGACCTCTTTAGTTTTAGTCTTTTATATATATGGACTAACATTCCATATTTTTATTATGTAAACACTTACATTAGCTCGGTCAGCTACCAAAACCAACCACTGAATATTACTCAAACTTGACTTGCATTTGACTTAAAGGAGTGTGATACAGACACTATGTGAATATATATATATATAATAGAAAATACTTATAAGTAAAAAAAAAATTCATGGTGTACACAAATACAGATTCAAGTAATAAAATATTAGACATAATATGCATATAATATTCGTAAATAATAGTGATCACGTGATATATACTGATACAGTTTTTTACTTCATCTCATTAAGATACATATGCTACAGAAAATACTAATGTACTCTGATAATCGCATAGAATGAAGATTAACATGATAAAAATCATATTTTAACTGATAAAAATTTCATATATGAATTGATAAAATTATTAATGTTTATGCTGATTGATTCGTTGATTTTTATGCTGTTATATATCTGATTCATTAATCCATATACTAACTCATATATAACTGCAGATATTGGTAAGATAAAAGGTAACAGATTGATTAGATGCTACCTGATTTGTTTATACATATGTATATGGATTCATATAATTATGATTAATATATGTGCACTTTAAATAGATTCCTATTGCGTACACGCAAAGATATATTTCGATTCTGTTATTTATGATCATTTATATATAATGGATTCCTATTGCGTACACGCAAAAATTTATTTCGATTCTGTTATTTATGATCATTTATACATAGGATACATGATACTTTATATATAT
Source organism: Macrobrachium nipponense (assembly GCF_015104395.2). Classification (NCBI taxonomy): domain Eukaryota; kingdom Metazoa; phylum Arthropoda; class Malacostraca; order Decapoda; family Palaemonidae; genus Macrobrachium; species Macrobrachium nipponense. The sequence goes on along the minus strand of NC_061107.1, from coordinate 32,061,975 downwards.
ATATATATAGGATACATGACCGAGGCTATACTACTTCACATTTAACTAGCGTTCGAACAACTTTTCGTCCATTACACAGTTCCAGACAACCACCTATAGCCAAATGAAACGGCCAATTTCAAATGGTTAAAACAAGGGGAAAATTTGCCTGGGCGGGTCCAACGTTCTATTTTGCGCTCATACTTGTTCTCTGCATCCTAAGCCACACTAATACATTCGCGATGAATAAAATCATCCCCAGCACGAGTCCTTCGCCAGCAAAGTAGAGTTGAATATCCTTCGGGTCGTAATTGTCGGAAGTATGTCCCTTATGTAGTCGATTTCCGACAGCCGCCGGAGCGTTCCGCATTAAAACGAGATTAACGACCGGATACGGTGTGGGTCGAAGAAGTCCATGATGGTGCTTATTCCCTTCACATTGTAGACGGTTGTTACTCGACTGCCGTCGTCTGCAGCAACGAACAATTTTTTGAAGTTGCGATGTGAAACTCTCGTACTGCAGGATACTGTAACCAGGTTCCATTAATCAGCCTGCAAGTGAAATTATACTTGTCACAAGGGCAAAGTAAATTCAGACGACATCCAAATACAGGGGGGAAGAAAGCCATTAAGACCAGACTTAACCCACATGAATTCGCTGATATTTGTGGAATTCAAAGGAGTCGGCTGTACAAACTTTTTTATCCATGGCATTAACAATGAGTGAACCTATCCAGGTCTATGATGACTTGTAAAAATATCCATAATTATAAAAAATAAACAGATATCAATACGAATCCCAAAGAAAATTCGATATTACTGGTAGTAAATTACTAGACAAAGAAGTGGAAAACGGAGCTATTTGTAAGATTGCCAGGCGACATAAGAGTCAAAGATAATATTAATCATAATTCTGTATTTCTCTATGCTTACTGAAATTAAGTTGTGATAAAATCTGATCCTATGTGCCCCTAACAAAAGTTTCATATTCAATTTTCTCGCGCACATCCTCTGAGGTTAATTTTTAAACTTTATTAATAGGCTAGAGATGCAACGAAAGAACCCACTATGTAACTAATTTCTATATAAACCTGTGTTTTTTTTTTTTTTTTTTTTTTTTTAAGAAAATGTGACATTTTCCCAAGTAAATTTTTTTGCAAGATCCATGACTTGATACTTCTAATGTCCGTTTACCAAATTGTCATAAGCTGATTTATTGACTCTAATTGTCTATGAGGTTCAGAAAAAAAAATTAATTCATTTTGATGTTATAGAAATTCTATTTGCTTATTTTGTTCATTAATTTTAAAACGATTGCGAGTTGCGTTGCACACACGGATAAGAATACGTCATGTCATCGTGACCCATGAACCACATGTGAAGTTCATGAGCCTTAGTAAGCATTCCTCTCTCCAGTCAACCTGCTTTGCAAGCGGTTTATTGAGGTTATAAAGGAACAAATGCTGATACGGCAATGATGACGTCGTCACTTGGCAGGAGATTGCTCTCAGCCAGCTAAGAGTTACGTTACTTGCTGTAATAAATGCGATTTTAGTATTTTCAAATGATATATTTTTTTTTTTTAAATCTCCATCCACATGAGAAGAATGTCTGAAATAAAACAGTACCAAAATTGATCAATATAATATTAGTTTCATGTTGGAAATCTGCATGATTGTAAATAAATATAATTATGTTAAATTAGATATTCCTTATTCAAACTAATGAAAAGGGGTTTCCCATACAAATTCTATATATATTAATTTTGCCCTGTATAAGATTATTCGCATAGATATACATTTTCACTTCTAGACTTCCTGACTTTAAAATCTCTTTTATTTTATTTATTTATTTATTTTTTTACTACGAATATAAATCACCGGGACAGACAATATGTCAGTAGGTTTTGATGTGTTTGAACTTTTAGCTTATTTGTCATTACTAAAGCGTTAAGTTAGAGTTCAAATCTTTACGCATATATATTTGGATATTTAATTAACCTATGGTTACGTTTTGCTTATTGATTTTATCGTGATTCCTTTTTTATTATAATTTGTAACCCTTCCGACTTCTTACGGAGTGTATTATATTGACTCCACTTGTATCCATATTTATTTTATTTTTTATATTTTTTTATTTATATATATTTTTTATATATATTTGATAAATTAATGGTTGGCTTGAATATGTGGAAAGTGTACTAGCGGCGTACCGTATAAGGCTACTTGCGGCATCAATTCTATAGATACAAGATATAAATGATAAAGGTATTTAAAACCGCGAGAACCGCTATAATCCAGTTCGGATCCAATATCACGAGTTGTAACTCGTAAGACATTGACACTTACTTATTTATCCGTTATTCTACCAACCCGATTGACTCTGGGTGATAAAATATATTATTGGTTTTCTTAATGGAAAGGAATTCACACGACGATTTATGGAGATTATTATTGATTTACACCACCCGAGTCACAGATTATTGTGTTGAATTCCATGTTTACTGATTTAGCACTCGTAAATATTCCTAACGCACTCAATTGCGGTGTTTGTTTTGACTGCTATTTATTCTATATAACGTGTCAAGGAACTATTAACACTAAGAAGTGTTTATTCCCTCTGTCAGACTCGTAATTGTGTTAATAATTCTACGTATATTCTTTCAAGGATTGATTTGTCACAGGATAGGCCCTTGACTGACAGGTGTCTTAGTGTGTCCCTTGTTTTCATGACACGTGTTACAATCAGTTATGTGCTTTTTATATCTGTAAGCATTGTAGGCCAGTAAAACAGTGATTTGGCTTTCTGTGACATAGTAGGGAACCCTGGATGATGGAATGCAACCAGTTTATGACGATTGGTATGAAAGAGATTATTACTACTACCTGGTCGTTAGTCATCTGCTGTGTTCTTCGGGTTTTCCTCGTCACGGACCTACATATAATATTACATTTGATTACATTATTCTGATACACATACTTTAAATATACTTTTGCTTTAGGGTTTCTGCTCGAAGTGTTTATTGTTTTTGCTTAGCCACTGACCCTGTTTCCGTTCGAAGTGTTTATTGTTTTGCTTATCGCTGTTGACACTTGCTTTGTTCAGTTTGTAACAGTTCTGCGCTCCAACCCAGATATTCAATGCTCGCGATCTCCTCGGTTAAGGAATTTTCTTGTTTAGATACGGTTTTAACAATAGGCACGGATGTTTTATATATATATATATATATATATATATATATATATATATATATATATATATATATATATATATTTTTTTTTTTTTTTTTTTTAAGTTCAATTAATGGTTCCTTGCAGTATGGTGCAGGATATGCGTCAGCTATGATAATTGCTTTCCCAGGTAGATATCTTATCTTGGCTCCAAAGACCTGAATGATCATTTGTCACCGAGTTCCTTTTGGACTGTGATTAAAGCCTTTGAAAAACTCGGTAAGTGACTTATGCTCAGTACTATTTTAACAGGATAGCCGTAGATTATGAACTTGAAATGTACCAGTGAGTTAACTTTTAACAGGATAGGACCGGAGATTTGACTTGAATGTACACGTGAGTTAACCCGATTCCTTAGCCTTCCTTGATTATTCTGTATATTTACTTTCAGAGGGCATTTAGTTTACGTGAATAAAAAGCTATAGGAAAGAACTGTTTATCATATTACTGAAGTAGTACCCCTCTTACCCCTTGGTCTGAGGTGTCTGTTGCAATAAAAAAAATTTCCTTACTTAAATCAGGGATTTTTAAGTTAGGTGAGCTGCATTATTCCGCTTTTAAGATATTGAACGCCTGTTGATGCTTTTTAGACCATAATAAATCTACGCTCTTCTTCGTAAGATCTGTTAAAGGAGCTGTCATGATTGAAGAGTTACATATTTACATACGATTGTAATACCCACTACAGCGCAAAAGTGCTGTATCCCCTTTTTATGTTAATAGGTACCGGAAGTTATGAATAGCCGACACCTTACCATGGACTACTTTAAGACCTTGACTAGAAACCCCATAAAAACCTAAAAGATTAAAAACATGTTTTTTTTTTTTTTCGGGGTTTTTAAAAACTCACATTTAGATATTTTACTCTGAGATTATTTTGTCTTTGTCTCTGTAAGCATTAGCTCTATGTTTAATGTGAATGATACTCTAAGGTATATTTTAGAAAAGATTATAGAAGACCCAACCATATAAGCATGTAGGGTATCCCCTAAAAGTCTCCAAACACTATATTGTAATTGGGGCGCAACATAAGCCGGAGGCATACGTAAAATTTGATAATGTCCCCTGAGTGTGCTGAAAACGGTATATGAGGTACAATCACTTAGGTAATGGTATCAGGTAAAAGCCTTTAAGTATGTCCAAGCTGGTGAAAAATTTATTCTAACCTAACAGAGATAAGATGTCGTCGGTACATGGCACTGGAAACTATCGGGAGTCGTTTCCTTGTTTAAGCGACAGAAATCTACGCAGATCGATCTTTTATGGCATGACGTTTGAGGGAAAAATTATATGGGCTTATTTGATTTCCTAATGACTCCTATTACTAACATTTTTCAACTTCGTCATTTATCTCTATTTTGAAATTTCATTGAGAGTCTATACGAAGGTACGTATATAGCTTTATGTTTGTCCTTAGACCGTATTTTGTTTTCAATGACATCCGTTTTTCTCCCAGAGATCACTCGCTAGTGGAGAAACTTCCTGGTATTCAGATAAAAGATAAAAAAAAAAATTTCTGCTGAATCACCTCTGCTTGAATGACTTTACAGATATTACTTTAGATAGAGTATAAGAGATTCTTCTACGACTGATTGGGCGAGATTAAATTTTAGCAACAATAAAAAATGCGATATTTATAACTTCCGTATCCACGATATGTATAAGTTTGTGGATCACTAGATTTAACTTGTTGCTGCGAGTCAACCGTGTCTAGGGCTTTGTTCGCGGAAATCGTTATATTTCAGAGTGTCGGGAAGGATTAAAATTTCATTTCCCAGCAAAGTCTTTTTACACGCACTAAGACATTCGAGGGTGCATGCGTCTCGAGATTTTGCGTGCAAAACTGCGACTGCGGTTGTGGGAGAATTCTGTTGGGTCATTTGAACAATGTTACGATTTATGAGACAAATGTATAGTTCCTTTATATAAGTTATTATTTGATTAATTGTCTCTTTTTGTTCAAACTGATTTTAATATGTTTGAAGGTTTATAGGATTTTCCTTTGATAATATTTTGTATACCCCTAGATGGATCTTACAATTACACTAGATACAGATCAATGTTTTTTATAACTATAGAGGTATCTGTAAG
>NC_061107.1:32024175-32051675 GCF_015104395.2 Macrobrachium nipponense | reverse complement strand
GTCTTCGTTTGGACATGTTCAGATCATGTAAAGCACCTTCACGCATCTTGTTGATTAATAATGACTTAAAATTACAATAAACTTCACAAAAGTTTAACTAGAAAATGGTTAATCTAGTCGAACTCTTTCCGCCATAACGACTAGACTAAAGAATTCCACCATAACAACTAATTGACTTAAAAAAAACGAAATTCCCTCAGAACGGCAACAAGCGAAACACCTCAAATAAACGCCTCTGGCGGAATGCGCATTAGGAGGAAGAAAAAAAAAAAATAATAAAACCTGTTGGCACAAGGCCAGATTTAATCTAACAACACAGCAACAATAATAACCAAGACTGTAATTTCCAGTCTGTCTATTTGTCTGTTTTATTGTTGTTTTTCTATCATAGCGCCAAACTGCCTCTGTATCTGTTGTCCCTGTCGAAAGCTTTAATCCTGTACAAGATATATATTAAACTACAAGAGGATTTTACTTCATTGTGGATTGTATCCCCATTATATATATATGAGATAGATATATATTGATATATATAATATTATATATATTATATATATATATATAATGATATATATATATATATCATATATCTATATATAATATAGGTATATATATATATATATATATATACATAATAATATATATATATATATAATATATATATAATATATAATATATATATATATATATATATATATATATATATATACAAATGTCCTTAGCCCACCCCCCTACCTCTTGCGGTGGGTGGCTGGGCTAAGGCTTCACTGCCAGTCCTGGAATTGAAGATGTCGATGGTTCGTGCCCGTATATATATATATATATATATATATATATATTATATATTATATATATACATATATGTGTGTGTGTGTGTGTGTGTGTGTGTGTGTGTGTGTGTGTGTAATGAAAAGAGCCCATTAAATACTAAAATGTTTAAAGTAGATATTATATTACAGAGACCAGCTGTCTCTCTCTTCAGGCAGATTATGAATGAGAGGAGTTACTGAAAAAGCGGTATTTATAACACAAGGTCCACAGGTCAGCCGTTTAAGTCAACCTGGTTGACATATTCTCTTTAATCTTCTTAATTAACGGTTGGAAGAAGATTTTATCAATAATACCTGAGTCCCATCCCCCCTTGGAGATATTAATCGTGGTTTTTTTCTTTAATCAAAGCTGATTCTTACATCTGGCTTTTGAACCAAGAATTCCAGTTCATTCTGTGATTATAGTTATTTATGTGGTTGAAAATAGCTGAACTCTATTGTCCTTACCAAACTGAACGTTTATATTGCGTTAATCTCTAGGCGAGTGTTTTTCCTGTAAGCGAATGTAAAATTGACTGCAGTCGAGGCAAGGGAGTACATATACTCCTTTGTCTTTGGAGATTGGCTTTTGTTGGGTAGGTAAAAGAAAAAAGATTAAAGTTTCCGAGAGTCTGTGTCAATGTATTAATCCTGTCCAGGTGGGGGATTTTAATTTTAATTTTGTTATAAAGTGTCTCTCTGGTCTTGATTTGAGGAGGTTGGTAGAAGATTGTGTTCACTTTATGAGTAGTTTCTTCATTTATAGTGTCAGGGTACTTTAGAAATGACAGCTGCTCACGGATTAGTTCAATTTCCTTTTCCAGGAGGTCCAGGGAACAAATCCATAAGGCTCTTAAGAAGAAATCGCTGGCTTCGCTAATTTTGATGGTAGTGTCAGCGTAACTAAAGTAATGAATATATGAAAGCGAAAATGTTGAATTTCTGTATGTGGTAAATTTGTATTCTGTTGTCTATAATATAAAAAAAAAGTATTTTGTTGTCAATTTCCTATTCAACTTACATTTGATGCAAGGAACTAATTAATTTAATTTTGAAAGAAATTCATTGAAATTGCTCCACTTATTATCCAAAAAAATGTTAGGATATCATTTGTATATCTCATCCATAGCATGTCTTTAGCTTTTATTGCATTTATAATTGTAGTTTCAAAATATTCCATGCATAGATTAGCAAAAGCAGTTCTTAAAGGGCTATCCATAGTGCACCCGATTTTTTTTTTTTTTTGATAGAATGACTCCCCGAATGAAGAGACGGTATTAGATACACATAATTTCCCCAACTTTATTATCTATTTCAAGTTTAGCTGGAAATTATCCGAATAAGGGACTAATTTTTCCCTCAAAAATTATGGAACGTCCTGTACAGGTACTTTAGTGAATAGGGAATCTACATCTGGGCTTAAAAATTTTATGTTGTGAAGTGGTATATGAGCTTCTCTAAATTTCCGACAGAAATCTTCAGAATGTTTAATGTGACTGGGAGAAAATGTGCCTAAGAAATGGGAAAGGAGGCTAACTAACCACTTAAAAATTTTATAATTGAGTGCTTCGGCACATGAGATAATGCGTCTGAATGGAAGATTATGTTTGTGAGAATTGGGAAGGCCATAAAAGCAATTTTCCCAGTAGTTCAATGCTTTTTTTGTTTTTGCTAACCAATCTAATTTTTTTCTTTAAAAAAAATCAGTGGAATGTTTTGGAAGGAGTTGGTTGATTTTGTCGATGTAAAAGTGTTTCTCCATGATTATACTTTTGTCGTCTTTGGCAGACCTACTAATTACAACAGCTCACTTTTGCAGCAAGCAGATGGCAATCATAAATATACGTGGTACAGGGTCAGCTAATGCATTTAGTAAAATATCTTTTAAACATATCTGTTCACGGCTGTGATTTTTGTCAAATATGAGTTTATGAAAAACCACTACAAAATCTAGATTATGTTCCGGTCTGGCGTGAGGGCACAGGATGAGCGAAGGTTTAAGTTAAGACTCATTCCAATAGACTTTCCCTTAAGTTAAATAACCCAATAAACAATAGTACTTGGAATTATCTTGAGCAATAAGAAAGATAAGATTTTAAATTTATCTAACAACCCCCTTATCGTAAACCAATACTTAGTCTTAAACATGGAATATTTCGAAACTACAATAATAAATACAATAAAAGTTAAGGACATTCTGCAGATGGGCTACATAGACGATATTGCAACATTTTGGAATAATAGGTGGGGCAATTCCAACTAATTTTTTTAAAAATTAGATGAAATAGTTGAATGGGAAACAGACAACAAAATTCCTTTTCTTTTAATTTTCATAATCAGAGACACAATAGAATACAAATTTACCATACACAGAAAACCAAAATTGTATTTTTCATAAATTCTTATTTTATTTCTATTCCACCCTGACCGACTTCTATCAAAATTGGTGTGGCCAGCAATTTATTCTGAAGATCCTTACGGATTTGTACCCTGAGTGTCCTGGAAAAGGAAATTAAAATAATTCGTAAGTAAGGAGCGGTGTCACTCAGCTGTCATCTTTAAAGTACCCTGATAAAATATTGAAGAGGCTATTCATAGAGCGAACACGATCCCCCTTCTTTACCATCATCCTCAAAACAAGATCAGAGAGAGAGAGAGATCTAACAACAAAATAAAAATTAAAATCCCACACCCGGACAGAATTATGCCATTGAGATAGACACTTGATAACTCTAATCCTTTTGCTTTTGCCTACCCAAATAATTTACCAAACTCCCTCCCTGATCCTCGTCCAACAAAAACTATTGCTCAACGACAAAGGGGTAAATGAAATCCCTTGCCTTGATTGTGATTAATTTTACATTGGATTTGGGAAAATCACTCCCCAGAGACCAATACAAAATAAGCATATGTTAGGTATGGACAACAGGGCTCAGCTTTTTTTAACCACATACAAAACCATAATCTCACATTAAACTGGAAGTGATCACATAATTTAAAGCAGAAATTGTCGGTTTAAAAACCACATGGTAGAATGAGCTATGATAAATAAAGAAAGAAACACAATGAACATCTCAAACAGTTGTTGGGATTCAGATATCATAAATAAAATCTTCCTCCAAGCAGCGATTAAGAAGATTAAAGAGAAAGTGTCAACCCAGGTGACTTAAACAGCTTACCTGTGGACCTCGTGGTATAAAAAAATACCACTTTTTTGTTTTTCTGTATCGCTTCTCATTCATTACCCGCCTAAAGATAGAGCCAGCAAGTTCTCTGAAATATAGTATTTATTTTCTACATTCTATCATTTTATGGGATTCTATCATTAGATGCAATTCTGTTTTAACAGACTATACACACACACACACAGACATACACACACACACACATTATATATATATATATATATATGATATATATATATATATATATAATATTAAATATATACTAGCTGTACCCGGCCGATATTTGCTGTGGCTCCGTCTGGTTATATGGAAAAGAAAGAAAAGAGAAAAGCTCCTATCTCTTTATCTCTCTTTCTCTCTACAACCATCACTGTCTCTTTCCCTCTTTCTTCTCACCAATACCAACTCTCTCTCTAACCCTCCATGTCATTTTTCCTATTTCTCCTCACTAACACCTCGTCTACTCTCTCTCACTTCCCCTCCCTCTCATTCTCTCTCTGTCAAATCCCTTCTCAAACTCCACCCTCTTTGATGGAATTAATGTTTACCGTATAGTATTCTTTTCCAAATGATAAGTCTTATGCAGAAATTATGTAAAGTAACTAAGTCTACGGGCATAACCAGCCCTGTTTCACGGGCAGAACCAGCTCCGTTTCAGGGAATCCCTTCTCACCCCCACCCCCTTCGGAGGGGGGCAGGTAGGATGAAACCCCATTATAAACACACACGTGTATTCGAATGTAATGTGTCAAAATTTCAAAGCAATCGGTGAAGAACTTTCGGAGATTTAAGATTTTGAACAAACGAACATGATTATATATATATAATATATATATATATATATATATATATATATATATATATAATGGCTTTTTCATTGTTATCCAGCTTTTTTATATTGCTTCATAATTTCTAATTATTTCCTTCACTTCATTGTTTAGGTTAGTAATAGACATAGTCGGGTAATGGGGTTCTGCCATTTACTCCAGTATTTATACACGCAACAGCTGTTTTGTCAACCTACATGTATTGACATTAATATTACCTGTATTTTATTTTCATTTCCTGTAGTATGCTTCCCGGGCGTCAGCTCTTCATCTGTCTCTCTGGATTTGCATTAAAATTGAAGCTCTTGGACCAGTAAGTACTGCACAAGGCATGAAATGATCATTCAAACAATATTGCCTATTATGATGAGTTTGGCACTCCTGTCAAATAAATTGCATAATTCTATTTGTTTTTTATTATTTCTTCTTAATAAATTAATACTGTTTACCTAAGACATTATTTTGATTGGAAGTATGGTGGTTAAAACGGATTTATGTATGTGACGTAATGTAAAAGCAGCCAAAAATTTATATTGCTTCTTATCTTTCATTTTCTAAAGGTCATTGTTACTATTAATAAATGTCTTGAAGGCTATGCATATCCAGAAAGTTGAAATAAAAAAAAATGTATTTTACCCTAAAAGAACACGTTCATCAAAGATATCTGAGATAATTTGATTATTTAAATCGTTGGAAAATATCTCACGTTTGGAAGCGGAACAGAAATGTGATTGGCTGGGAACCTCGCCTTCTTTTCTGAGCCAGGTAAGATAGCGATGAGCCAAATTTAGGCTTTTCTACGTCAAATAATAATACATATGCGTTGGTCTACGTATCTCATAAGAATCCCAGTTTTTACTACTGTTAATACCACTGGCACTAGAACTAGATATAACTATATTTTCTTGGTAGATTATAAAAATCTTTCGGGATTTTGTTGTTATCTCAGAGATACTTAGAGCTTTAGGCCTACAATAATCATTTTCTTAAAAATGGAAATAACATATATATGAAAACCTCAGCCTTTTCTCTCTCTCTCTCTCTCTCTCGTATGAGATATGTAGATGATATTCAAGCATTTTGGGATAATAGATGGGACAATTTTAATGAGAGGGGGCTAATGAATTCTCGTAAATACAAAAATATACTTTTTAATCCCCAAACTAGCTGAAAATGATATGGAACAATGTGATTAAAAAACGTAACATTAAGGACTAAGTCTGACCCACAAAAAACTGTAAATTGTCATTCTATTCCCCTGAATTAGACTAAGTAATCACTCCCAAGACTTTGAAATTGTTAGGTTCTACATTTAAATTGTTAAGTATTTTAGAGAATCCCATTCTCTAGTATAATGCCATGAACCCATCTGATACAAAGAGACATATCCATTATATTCCCCAACACATAATTAAGTATACACTTTACACTTCTCTCTTTTCAAAAGGCAAACTTTTTCCTAAGTCCTTTTAAATGTGCCCTAACTTTCGATGGGCTTTCTTGACTCCGAGTCCTCCAAACCGTCCTTACCGCTTATCTCAGGAGAGTGTGTCCTTTCTCTCCAGTGTCGGGCGGTTGGACCTAACATTACACACACAAACACATACACATATCCTGACACACATTGAAAATCACATAGCAACCCTGAGCTTCTCCAGCCTCACAATGCATAATCATCAATTCAACTCTTTCATTTCAGCAAGCCTTCGAGGAAGGCTTGTTGCTAGGCCCTCTCTTGTCTCTAAGCGAAGAAGAAAGCTGAAGTTTTACAATTCACTGACACATTTGCTTTCTCCTTTAATATATATATATATATATATATATATATATATATATATATATATATATAACTTTTGATCGTTTTTCATTATATCTAAGCTCTAGTATCTGTAATTGTACAGAGATACATAGTAATGTTTATCTTCACACTCGTTAATAGATTCTTGAATAGTAAACTCAATTGAGTAGTATGAGTCGATGAATGGTAGTTGTAATATTATTGGAGGTGCCCTTCTGTTTTCTTTGGTGTTGACTCTTGACCTGTTCCCGCGTGTGATATGGAGAAGATTGGTGCTAAGCATGTGTTAGTTGGCTGCCTTTAAGTATAATATATTTTTGTCTCGTGTACAGGTTGCATGGCTTTTTATTTATGCTCACAGGTAGGTTAATCCTTGTGAATCTAGTTTTAGGATTCAATTATTCATACGTATAGGATAATTAAATTGGTAACTGCAAGTTTTCTATACCAGCGAGCTGCTGTATGGGATGCAGTTAATGTAGTACACTCTTCCTAATACCTCTATGCATCTATACTATATTCTTTTTTCCGAAACTAGATTCATAATCATGAACATCGGGAAGTTTGAGAATTCTTATGTTGGGGTTATGTGTGGCATGTCATTTTCACTATTATTCCATTTTTCATATTTAATCTTTGTATGCATTCCTGTTGACCTGTGGGAATATGCATTTTTTCTAATGAGGCTCTTCTCAGAAAGTGACGCCAGGAATTAATTTGAAGTAGTGAAAGAGACTTTCTACAGTAATTCGAGACGTTGTTTACGTGAAGGGAGCTTTGAATTGTTCAACTTGCATTGAATAGCCAATCGGGAAGACTAAGAAACAGTGCATTACATGTGAAACTGTAAATTACCAGAGTTGAGATATCTTACTATAATCACGGTGGACGAAAAACTCCAACGTATAGACTCGTGGTAGGAGTGAGGGCCGGTTTATTCAGAGTTTGTTTGATATAGAAAATTTATATGAACATGGAATGAGACAATTAGAAATTAATGTCAATACGTTTCCTTTTTAAGTTATTCTCAAGTTTTGTCATTCTTATTTGTCTCATAATTTTTTAATAGATTATGCTGTACCACGGCGGTTTGAGATTATCATGCATCCTATTTTTCACATTCGACTGTGAAATTTTTTTGTGGATTTCAGTATACTCTTTACAGCACAAAGACTATCTTTAATTTTGCTAAAATTACATTGAAATGTTTATTGTCTATACCTGTTTAGTTATTTGAAGCCTTGTGCACGCAGTTCAAGAAATCAATGAGCTGTTGGTTTTATTAAACAATTCTCAAAAGTTCAAAGTCAGTGAGGTTGCTGACAGACAGACATGATGTGATGTGTGTTGTGACTTCCAGCAAAATTGTTCTGTAGGCTTTATGTATACCTCCTCACAAAGACCAATTACTATTACTCAAAATACATCTCTGCTGTAACTGCAGCCCATATTACTGTAGTCAGTGAAAATATATATAAAACCTTTGGTAAATGTTTTGTCAGAAAAATTATATTGTATAGTACATAATTTTATGACTATGGAATGTTGTCAACATAAATGGGAATGTCTAGTAAAAAGTAAAAAATGTTAACCTAGATTTTGTGGTTGTTGCAGTCTAAAAATCAAAATGATTTCAGCCATTCTGAGATGATATCTGTAGCTCCCTACAGTAAACCTAGTTTACTTTGAGCACCTGCTGATATGCCTTGAGAATTGTAGCTTCATCTAATTAATCATATCAAGTGTGTCACTGGTAAACAATTACTATCTTTCACCAATCAGGAATCAGATATTCAAAGCCGAATCATTTTACAGGATTATTCTCCAATCTGAGGATTCTGAATCCTGATACTTCAGCTGGAATATGGACTTACAGCGTAGAAGTGACTGTAGGGAACAAATGCAGCAAGTTTGGGGAACAGAGCCAAGTGAATCTTTATTCAAAATTTTCAGTTAGGAGGACCAACCTGATCACTATTCATCACAACTGCCCAATCTTAACCTAGGGTAAAAAACCGCATGGTACAGGGGTGGACCATGTAAACAAAATCAATGTGTACAACCCCCCCCCCAAGAAAAGTACATTATAACGTGTCCTGACACCGGAGTAGAGGTCTTTAGCTCTGTTTCTCACCAACAAGATGCCCATCTCCGATGTCAGGACGCGTTATAATGTACTTTTTTTGGGGTTGTACACATTGATCGTACATGGTCCACCCCTGTACCATGCGGTTTTTTACCCTAACTCAAACCTTTCCAAGATGCAAGATGAGCCCTGGAGGGCTGTCAGTCTTCAGCCTCACTAGTTCAATTAATTTAAGGTAAGGGAAAATTTGGCCAAGTACTTATTAGCATGCAACATCCCAAGGTAAGGTAAGGTAAGCTCAGCCCAGGATGAGTGACCCAAATGTGGCTTGAAGGTAAAGCACCCTATTCAGCTTAGGATATGTTTTGCTATGTGAAAGGACCTTAGGATGTATTGTTAAGGGTCCAGGGCATGGTGAATCCTTCCTGAACCGAGCTAGGACTGGATGGTAGATCTTTTGAGAGTTGACTAAGTAAGAAAGGATGTATTAGTCAGGTCTGGTTGGTGTTTTGGGCAAGAATAATCTGATCATTCTTGGTTGTCCGAATTTAAGTGAAGTTATTGCAAGATCAACTGTGTAGGCTTCAAGTGAAATTGGTTTAGAATAATCTATAATTTATAAACATCACGTGAAATTTGCCTATAACCTCTGTATAAACAAGAAGTCACTGCCCTATATAACTATTTGTTTCCTTGACTGTAAAAGATATAGTAGTCATGTCATAATCTTAAAATGTGTTAAAATGTCATAATCCTAAAATGTTAAAATGATAAAAATAATTGACGATACAAAAATTGCTTATACAGGTGATGTAGGCTGCCAAGCAATAAAAGTAGGCTGTAATGGGCATATACAAACACTTGTAATAGTTATATGCAAATACTAGTTGTGCAAGAAACTATTTTCCTTTCATCTGTACAGAATTTTATGTTACAGAGTGCCTGTCATCAGCTAAGTATGAAGGGAAGTATGAAAGGAACATTTTCATTCAATTTCAAGAAGACTAATCCTTTCAAAAGAACTAAATGATTGTTGGTGGTGATTACACAAATACACAATTTTTTCCATCGCTCCAAGTAAACTTGGTGTTAATTAAGGATTCTTCTATAGTTCAGGACTGGCTAAGAGTTGAACTATAGTTACCAGTTACTGATCAAAACATTTTTCAGTGGGTTAGCATTGAAGGGATATTATTTATTGCTTTCAGGAACTTGTTCACAGCTGTATTGAAAGGTTCAGGAGGCTGATTTCATGAATTGTAGAGCCTAGAAAAGATAGTCAAATAATTGTTGGAAGACATTCTTGAAAGCTGCATCTTGTGCCCAAATACAGCTATACAGTTGATGACTGTTGCAACAGAGTTCAGATGTGATGGGCAGGATTTTATATAAGGAAAGGTAGCCAATTTAAACAGAGTTCCAGATAACTCGATTTTTTTTGCAAGCAATGTACAAAGCAGCAAATGGTTAATAATTAATTGTCATGATCATGTATGCTCTTGCATCAGCTAAACACGAATGGTAAAATAAGCTACGAACTGAAAAAGTTCTTGGAGTAGGGATTTAGATTTTGTTCTGCTTTGTTGTAGAATTGATGAGAAAGATTCAGTGGATGGATGGTGTGGTCACTGTTATATAATTTACCTATTACTGAAAGCAATTTCTATGAGTACTTCACTACCATTTTGTATACAAGGCCTGATACAATATTTAGACTTTGCATTTAAGAGTACCTTGATGAAGGCAACCCCCCCCCCCCCCAAGAGAGGACCCCAGAGGTGTGGAGAGAGGTTGCCAAGAAGATTTCTTCTTCAACCAACTCTTAAGAAAATAAACAAGGCTGGGACATACTGCCAACCTATCAGAGTAGCCAACATAGTGACTATTGGTGCTGTTAGCTGTTAGCTGTTGGAGCTTACAAAGCATAGGCATGGAAGCAGGCAATTTTCGACAACGAACATATGCCATATTGTGGAGGAGAGGAGAGGTGCCTTCAGACTGTGCACAGAGAGGTCTTGTGAAAACAGTGTGCTTTTTCAGTGCAATGTGAGCGTGATTCAGCACAGGCAGGTAAATATAATGTTTGTTTTGTCACAGGGCAATTAAATTGTAAGGTACCAATCAATATCTTGGTAAAAATCTAATCATACAATGAGCAGTGCATTAAAATCTGGTACATTATGTACTATACCTTGAAATTCAACTTTTGTTAAGTTAAAAATTCTTGATAGTAGTTTTATTTTATTAATCCCTCTTCCTCTCTACAGGTTTTGACTGCTGCTGTATGCTAGAAAAAAAAATTTATACACAGCTCTATTTACACCCGAAGAAGCAGGGAGGGTCTGCACAGCACCCCTAGCATGGGTCAAGCTGTTATAGAAGTTACAGCTACAATTTCATGTAACCACATGAATTTTACAAGATTTTTACAAGTAAAATAACACTATACAATAAATATATAACAGTCATTTTTGTAACTTGAAAGCTTTGTACAAAAATGACTATGTATAAGTGTAGGATGTTTCCATATGATTCATATGAAAGTTACTTGTATTCCCGCCAAAATGTGTTTAAGGCGGGAGAAATTGAGTCTGGGGCAGTCTCGCTTGAGTAAGCGTAGCCTCAACATTGTCACGTGCACTGCTGCTCATCATGTATTGAACTGTGTGAAAATACAGCTATTGCATATTGTTCGTGTTTGAGTATACCCAACCTGCTTACATGGCGCAGTGATATAAGGACCTGGGAAGCCTTCAAGATGTCGGGTGCAAGATATTCAACAACACCAAGAAGAGGGGCCCTTCGACGGGCTGCACGTAGCCGCACCAATGGTGGGAATGAGGACCTTCTGAGTGCCATGGCAAACCTTTTCTTGTAGCAGCGACAGAGCAGTGGTGCCCCCTCAGGTATGAGAGCAATTATGCCCGACAAATGTTCGTACGAAATGTCACAAGGAGCATTTAGGAAGTGGCGTAGGTCTATGACAGATTGGTTCCAAATTGGCAGGGTTTATACTGAAGATGCTGTGCTAAGCATTCGTTTGAACTGCGATGATCAGTTGCAAAGGGCATTGGACGCTTGTTACTCGTCCGATGAATGGAAAGCCCTTTCTCTACATCAGGCATTGGATGCCGTCCAAGAAGTAACTCAAAAGTCTGTGAACCGTGCAATTCTGTGGGATAAATTTTTTAGTGCACAGCAAGGGCCTATGGAACCCGCGAAGACATATGTACATCGGTGTCAGGAATTGGCTTTAGATTGTGCTTTCCGCTGCCCTCGGTGCCAAAATGACATGAGTGACTATATGCTGACTCACAGGTTAGCCAGTGGTTTAAATAACTGCGGATTGAAACAAGAAATACTCCAAGACTACGAAAAATATAACAGTGTCGCCAAAATACTACAGAAGTGTGAAATATATGAGGCAGCTGGAAGGGATAGTGGGGCCAGCAAAATTAACCAGAGACTCATTACTGCCAAGGTGGGGAAAGAATTGCTGCCCTATAATAATAATGAAACAGAACACAGTGATGTTGCGGCAGTAAAATCGAACTTTCGTCGACAAAAGGATAGTAAGCTACTCATGTCAGGTAAGAGATGTGATAATTGTGGACGCTTTCATGAGAAAATTAAATCTAGCTGCTATGCAAGTGAAGTGTGTTGCCACAACTGTGGTGTAAAGGGTCATTTAGCTAGATATTGCAGAAAAAAACGTGCGAATAACAACGCAGCAGGCATTGAAGTAGACCATGATGACGACACCATGTCAGTTACGGCATGCACATTAGTGCAGCACTGTGGAGTCCAGCAGGTGACAGCATTGGCGGGAAAGCTACCGCATGCATGTGCGCGTAAAAGTTGAACATAAAATGAGACGTGATGTACCAATGTATGAAGCATTTATTGATGCTATTGCCGATACTGAGGCTGAAGTTTGTATTATGGGGGAAAAGGTTTTGCATCAATTAGGACTGAACGTGAAACAGTTGCGTCGTTCGAACGCCAGGGTTAATCATGCAGCCGAAAAACCCATGAGAGTACTGGGTAGTGTGCGTTGTACAATAACATTGGGTAGAAATAACGCTCTAAACATAGAGGTGTTAAGTAGTGTGCGGTGTCTCTCGGCTATACCTATCTATAGATGTATGTAAGTGTTTAGGATTAGTGGATGCAAACTTTCCCCATCAGGTTAAGGTAGACAGAATATCAGTAAATAATATTGGTAGGTAACGGCCCAATAGTGTGGATGCCAATGATGTCACCAGTGATGGGAGCAACACCCATGACGTCATAGAGTTGCCGTTCTCCCCTCAGGAGGACAATGTACCTAAGCTCAAAAGGTGGATTTTGGAGCGTTTCTCTGGTACGGTATTCAATACTAAACGGAATCCATTACCGGTAATGAAGGGAAAGCCACACCATATCCACCTTCTCCCTGATGCAGTCCCATACGCATGCCATACGCCAATTCCAATTCCCAAACATTGGGAGCAAGAGGTAAAAAAACAGCTGGACAACGATGTAAAACTGGGAATAATCCGCCCCGTTCCTACAGGAACTGCAACCGATTGGTGTGCGCGAATAGTAGTAGCATCTGAAAGGAATGGAAACCCAAGAAGAACAGTGGATTACCAAAAGCTAAACAAATATTGCAAAAGAGAAACTCATCACACTTTTGCCCCGTTCGACATGGCATCCAGTGTACCTGTGCGTTCATACAAAACTGTAATAGATGCCTATTCTGGTTTCCATCAAGTGGAATTAGATGAGGAAAGTCGGCACCTGACTACCTTCATATCCCCATGGGGTAGGTACCAGTATTGTAGGACCCCAATGGGACATGTCTCTGCCTCGGATGCATACTCAAAGCGCTTTGATGATGTACAGTGAGCCCTCGCTACTTCGGGTTCGACCATCGCGGATTCACAACTTCGCGGACTTTTTTCATTACTTATGTATATATTATAAAAGAAATATATCGCAGATTTTCCGGAAATTTCGAAAATAGCCGTGATATATGAAGACCCCAAATATTTAGTTAATTCCATTAATAATTAGTAATATCTGCTCTTACTGATGGTTCATTGCATTACATATGACATATAATTCAGTACAGAAAGAAATAAAACACGAAAAGAGAATGTGAACATACGATAATTCAGTATACATAGTAAAATTAAATCGAACATGAAACGCAAATCAGATGCAGTCTGACTTTGTCATATTTGAATGGTGTAAGGCTGCTGATGGCTACTACTACAAATGTAATGGATGTGCATCTTTTCCATGAATCTTTTGTATGTATACGTAGTACTGCATCCAATAATATTGTTTGTTGCAAAAACCACATCTCGAATAAGCGTACGTATCTTACAACAAAACAAGCGTAAAATAGCGTACGTAAAGCATCTATAGTACCTTGTACATATTTGAATTTGTAACTACTACGTAGCATGTAAGACGGACTGTGATTGGTTCCAATGCTGATAGATGACGAATCAGCTCCCAAGTTTTGTAATCTAGCCTGTGATTGGTGTTTTGACCGCTTCTCCGATCCGCAGCAGCTTGGCTTGTCTCCGACCAGTAGCATCTTCTTGCGGCCACTTTGTTTGCTGCTCTCTCGCCCGGTAGATGCTACTACGTTACTGTGTAACTTTAACCTGTGCTGTGCGTGACTGTTTGAAGTTTAACTTTTTGTTGAACTTTCTGTTTAACCCCTGCAATGGCTCCCAAGCGTTCTGCTTCTGCTAAGGCTGGTAGTAAGCCTAAACGCCACCGAAAAATGATGACGATTGCTGAGAAGGTGACACTTCTCGATATGTTGAAAGAAGACAGAAGTTACGCGGCCGCAGCCCGCCATTTTGGAGTGAACGAATCCACCGTTCGCTACATTAAGAAGAACGAGGCGAACATTAGAAAGACGGCTGCCATCACCTTTAGCAGGTCAGTGAAGCGAGTTGTTACTGCTCGTAATAAAACGATCGTCCGTATGGAAGGTGCTTTAGCAATCTGGATTGCCGACTGCCGGAAGAACATAGCCTTGGATACGAACACCATCCGAACCAAGGCTTTGAGTTTGTATGAGAATTTTGCGGCAAAGGAACCTCAAGACGACGATGGCGACCATGCTGAAGAAGACGAAGATGATATACTAGATGAACCTCAAGCAGGGACATCCACTGATTCCCAGCCTCAGAAACAACGTTTTTCCGCCAGCAAAGGATGGTTTGCGAAATTTTAGAAACGCTTCGGCCTGAAAAGCGTTTCCCTGCATGGCGAGGCTGCTTCCGGTGACACTACCGCTGCTGAAACTTGCACGAATGAGACATTTAAGAATATTATCACTGAAGGTGGATACAAGCCCGAACAAGTGTTTAATATGGATGAGACCGGCTTGTTTTGGAAGAGAATGCCGTCGCGAATTTTCCTGTTCAAAGAAGAAGCCAAAGCCTCTGGCTTTAAAGCAATTCAGATCGTGTTACCCTCGTGATGTGTGGCAATGCTGCTGGATTTTTGCTAAAGCCGGGGCTTATTTACAAATCGAAAAACCCTCGCGCTTTGAAAAATAAAAATAAGAATCTCCTTCCCGTGTACTGGATGCATAATCCAAAAGCATGGATTACGAAGATGCTGACCTCCAACTGGTTCCACCAGTGTTTTATCCCACAAGTCAGTAAATATCTCTTAGAGAAGGGCTTGCCATTTAAGATCCTTCTCCTTATGGATAACGCTGGTGGACACGCAACTGATCTGTCGCATGAGGGCATTCAGGTTGAGTTCCTGCCACCCAACACAACGTCATTAATTCAACCGATGGACCAGGGGGTTATCAGGGCGTTCAAGGCCCTCTACACGAAGAATACCTTCGCGGACCTCGTTGCGTGTGTGGATGCTGCCCAAGATGATGAGGATGAAACATTCAATTTGAAGGCGTACTGGCGGCAGTACACAATAGCCACGTGCCTGCAGAACATCCAAAAGGCACTGAAAGAAATGAAACCTGCTACTGTTAATGCGAGCTGGAAGAAGTTGTGGCCCCAGATTGTTTACGATGACAAGGGATTTACACCTGCTGAGATTCAACACTCTGCAATACGGAAATCTGTGCAGTTGGCTGCGATAATTGGAGGTGACGGGTTTGGTGACATGACGACTGAAGACGTCGACGAGTTATTGGACTGCCATTCCCAGCCGCTCGAAGACTTGACGAAATCGGCCAGTGACGAAGACAGTGAAACACAGGAAGAGACCCAAGAAATTGTCGAAGAAACGGGCTTAACATTAGAACGGCTTGCCAAGCTCTGCAACCTTGCGAAGGAGTTGAAAGAATTGTCGCAAGAGTGGGAGGAGGATATGGTTCGTTCTCTGCAATTCTGCAACAAAATCGACGAAGACATGACTCCCTACAGGATGCTCTTCGAGCAAAAAAAGAAGCAGCGGCAGCAACTTCCGATCACAATGTTCTTCCAGCCTCGCAAAAAAGAGCCAGTTCCTCCTGCTACTATGCCTTTGGAAGAAATTGAAGAAGTGTCCCAGGAAGAAGTTGAAGAGGTGTCCCAGGAAAAGACACCTCCGTCTGAAGAGACGTAAAATACTAACATTGGCTGCACAGTAGAAGACATCATCAGCTTCATCATCATCATTTCTACTGTGCAGCAAATTCATCGCCATCATCATTCAAGTTTTTCTTCAACTTCTTTCATGGTTGAGTACGAGTAACAAAATCTTTATTTTTTTATACTTTAATATTCTAACATTTTAATATTTGTGCCTGTTTTAGTTTAGGGTACTGTAGTACATGCATTAAGTGTTCTGTACATTAAAGGGTGGTTAGTTAAGAGTACTACGTAAAGGGAGGGTTTCAAAAGTCTGAATATACGTTAAATAAATGCGTAAATATGGCGTCCCTACTTCGCAGATTTTCAGCTATCGCGGCCGGGTTTGGAACCTATCTACCGCGATAAACGAGGGTTCACTGTAATAGTGGACATTCCGAGAAAATCTAAATGTGTCGATGATGTTCTCCTATATGATGATACTGTGGAAGGAGCGTTTTATCACACGATAAGTTTTTTACAAGTGTGTGAAGAGAACGGAGTTACCCTCAATCCTGATAAATTTCAATTTTGCCAACGCGAGGTAGACTTTGTAGGCTATGAATTAGGTTGGGAGAATTTCAAGCCAGGTGAGGAAAAGCTGTCTGCAATCAAGAGCTTCCCAATGCCAAATCAACCAACCATCACTGACATAAGGTCTTGGTTTGGCCTCGTAAACCAATTGGCACCATTTGTTGCTACCTCTCAACTAATGGAACCCTTTCGAGACCTCCTAAAAAAGTCTACCAGTCGAAAGGTATACTGGGATGAAATGTCACGGAATGCATTCGAAAAGACTAAAGAAATTTTATGTAATTTGATTGGGGATGGATTGGCCTATTACGATAAATCTAGGCGAACTGCGGTAATCACTCACTGGTCGCGTGATGGGATGGGATTTCTGGTGTTACAACAACATTGCAGTTGCGAAGAGGATAAAGTCCCATTTTGTTGCAAAGGGGGATGGAAGCTTGCCCTCTGTGGAAGTAGACATTTAACCTCGGCAGAAGTCAATTATGCAGTCGTTGAAGGAGAGGCTGCTGCCGTGGTATGGTGCTTTCAGAAAGCTAGATTATTCCTACTGGGATGTCCCAATATTATCCTTGTTACTGACCTGACCACCGTCCGCTGGTCAAAGTGTTTGGTGATAGAGAATTGAAAGACATTGCAAATCCTCGTTTGCTTCGATTAAAGGAAAAACATTACAAAACAGTTTCACAGTGAAATACATTCCTGGGAAGAAAAACTCAGCAGCCGATACTCTTTTAAGATACCCAGTAATCAGAAGCCCAATAAATGCGAGTGACAGTGAGATGGGGGAGGAGGTTGAGAGTTCGTGCGTTGCAGCGTTGATCACGTCGCTGAGTGATGACGTCATAACCCTCGACTGGAATCCTGTTAAACAAGCTGCTGAAAGCGATGTGGAATATCAGCTGCTAAAGACTATGGTAGCCGCAGGTTCTTGGCCAGTATCAAGAAATCTAGTAGACTCCAGCATAAAGCCGTATTTTAACGTACGGGACTGACTTGGCATCGTGGACGAACTGGCGGTGTATTCATATGATGAAGGGCACATACGTCTAGTAATACCTGTCACTACGAGACCGAGTTGTCTCTAACCTACACTCAGGCCACCAAAGTTCTGATTCAATGATTCGTAGGGCACGACAGGCCGTGTATTGGCCTGGGATGGAGGGTCAACTGAAACTCAAGAGGATGCAGTGCAGAACATGTGACGTCATCGCTCCATCCCAACAAAAGGAACCGCTATTGCCTACCCCACCCCCTGAATATCCTTTTCAACAGACTGTCACGGACATGTTTCAAATATGTGGAAAACAATATTTGGCATATGCAGATAGGCTTACTGGTTGGCTGGAAATTGCCTTCTTTCCAAGTGGTGCTACTTCTGCTAAGTTGATCCCACTCTTCCGACGATACTTCATGCAGTGGGGTGCCCCGGAAGAAATCTCCCTCGACGGTGGCACCAATTTGGTAAGCACTGAAATGGCTAGCTTCCTACAGAAATGGGGGGTTAGGATGAGAATATCCTCAGCCCATTACCCCCAATCCAACGGAAGGGCAGAGGCAGCAGTATGTACAGCAAAAAGAACCATTCAAGATAACACAAGAAGTGACGGAAGCCTCGACACAGATAGTTTTGCAAGAGCCATTTTGCAACATAGAAATACGCCCCTAAGAGACATAGATAAATCGCCGGCACAATTAGCCATGGGACGACAACTCAAGAGACTCAGTCCCCATGATTAAAAGCTATCATAAGATAACAGAGCATTGGGCAGACATTATGATAGACAGAGAGGAGAAGATGGGTAGACACTTGAGATATGTCAAGTTCCGTCATGATTCTAGTGCAAAGAGACTCCGCCCCTTGCAAACGGGTACCACAGTAGCAGTGCAAAATGTTGTCTCTAAGGCCTGGGATCGTAATGCAAAAGTCATTGAAATGAAAGGAGACCGCCAATATGTCATAAAAGTAGATGGTAGTGGAAGAATATCAACGAGAAACAGAAAACATCTTCGGGAAATAAGAGTGCAGGATTCCCCACCTACTCGTTCACTTTCCCCCGCTGACTCGTGTGCTGACCGCCAACCCAGAAGAGGGACGAGGAAAATAAATCCTCCGAGTTGGCATAAAAATGTTATTGTTATAATACAATTAAGTTTGTTCATACTTACCTGGCAGATATATATATAGCTGTATTCTCCGAAGTCCGACAGAATTTCAAAATTCGCGGCACACGCAGTGGGCGGCCAGGTGGTAGTACCCATTCCCGCCGCTGGGAGGCGGATATCAGGAACTATTCCCATTTTCTATTCATATTTTATCAGTACCACTGTCTCCTGAGGGGAGGTGGGTGGGCACTTTAATTATATATATCTGCCAGGTAAGTATGAACAAACTTAATTGTATTATAACAATAACATTTTGTTCATGAAACTTACCTGACAGATATATATATAGC
The DNA here is from genome assembly GCF_015104395.2 of Macrobrachium nipponense. Lineage (NCBI taxonomy): Eukaryota > Metazoa > Arthropoda > Malacostraca > Decapoda > Palaemonidae > Macrobrachium > Macrobrachium nipponense. The sequence continues at coordinate 32,032,388 of NC_061107.1, read as the reverse complement.
TGAATCCCACCTTCGGATGGTGGGAAGAGACAGAATAGGATTTTTTGGGAAACTAAATTAGTAGATGATATACATCTTGGTTCCTCACCTGTTAGCATAGCCGACTTCGTGATTACTGTCACCAAAGTCTGCTTCTGCGTACTAGAGTTGCCAGCGAGGTAGAGACCTGTAATGCTGGTGCGCTCTAGATGATCTGTCCACGGGGGGGGGCGTGACCACAATGTGACTAGACCCATATGACCATTACTTCTGAGGGCAACGAAGCTAAAACCACCACCTGACCTAACCTATCAAAGTTAGTTCCATAACTTCTAGGCTAAAGAAAAGGAACGCGCCTCAAGCGACCAACCCTTCAAAGTTAAAAGCACACCTATCCCTTTTCTCTAGGATAGGATTCGTGTTGCTTGCTGCCCCCAATAATATACTACGGATATGTATGGTCCTAGCAACTTACAGATCTCAAAATGTCGTCTTCACATCCCGTCGGGAGTGTGAAGCAAACACAGAGTTGCTTCGCTAAAGCGTGGCACTAGGATGTTACTGAGTGTCATGCTTTGTTGAATGCTTCCGAGGCCGCGCCCTCACCTCTTGAGCATTCATATTAAGAAAAAATCTCAAATCTTTATGCAAACATAATGAATGAGACTTCTTAAAAGAACTCCTTGACTATAATGCCAGGGTGTTCTTGGACATGAACCAGTCTGGTCTTTTACGGGAACACCGCAGATTGTCCGTTGACCTCGACTTTCTATAGTTTTTATCAAGATAAAAACTTGAGAGACCCGACAGGGCACAGGACTCTCTAATGCCCTTGTCCCATAATTTGTGCCATACCCTTGGTCTCCAAGCCTTCGGGTCAAGGGTTAGACAGGTTTTCGTTCTTATCAAGAACGGAAGGCTTAGAGGACAGACCACATTATTGTTCATTTTTTTTTTTAAAAGGACTAAAAACAAAAAAACCCTTGGATTTGCATGGCAAAAAAACCTCCCCACCCCCACTAAAACCCCCTCTGTGGCCGGTGGCTTTAGAACCGGTTTAGGGAAATGTTAAAAAAAGCCTTCTGGGGTGCCCCCCCACGTGTATTAAGTTCGCAGAAAGGATAGCTTCGAAATGCTTTTGGCATCAGAAACTCAGACTACGTCTAAGTTCCATGCCGGAACCTGCGATGCAGAGAATTTCAAGATCTCCCCAGACCTCAAAGATCGTGAGCTTTGTTTGTTTTGACAGAACCGAATCTCTGAGCCTAGAGGCCGTCAACAACATATTTGCATATTCTACAATAGTTAGGACTTCTAGCTTATCTCATGCTTCATACGGAAAGATAGAACCATAAAGAAATTCACAGAGGTCGAGGTGGAGGAACAGTCATTTCCCTTCACTATCTCCAGAAACGGCCCCCCCTCCGATTGAACACTGAAAATAGGCAGCACTGCTTTGCCTTGGCCAAGAGACTGCCATTAATCTTGAAGATCTTATCGCTTCTCGATAGTCTGAACGCCTTCAGACTCAGAGAGGAGAGATATCAGATACTTCACTAAGTGACGATGTTAGATTACACCGATTTTTCTCTCCGGGAAGGGTCTTTGACAATTCTCTGAATTACATGACCTCTGTGAATCCAACCTCTTAGAGGCCAACATGTGGCGACTAAAGCTAATCCTCTAGGATCATGAATAAGGGAAACCAACTTAAATCTCCCTCGGAGGGGAAGCTTTCCCTTCGTCTTTTCAATTCATTTTTTTTTACGAAAAAAAAAAACTTAACGGAAAGGACGCCCTCAGTCTCTCCTCAACTTTCGACATACTTCTAAGTGAGGATTACTCAGACGTCAGTAGTTGTTGCCTTCGATTGAGAAGACCCGCACGGACGTGCCACTAGTTTAACGAACCTCTTGAGGATCGTTACGTTTCCGTGCCCAAGCCCATAACCAAAAAAAACTCTCTCTTCTTGAGCTATGAGAGAGCTGAGAAATTATCCGAGATGATTTGGGCCACTCGATCCAAACTCACCCTTCGAGGAACTGGAGAGCCGACCAATTTGGCTTCCAATTCTTTCAGACAATGTGCCAGAACATCTGTTCCTCTGTTCGGATGTCTGGCATCCTCTCGCTATCACCCGAGGTGATCCTCAAGCCGTTGAAGAGAGAGAAAAAATAGAATTATTACTGATCTTTTGAATTTTTTTTTGATGCTATTCCAATTTCTTCGTGAGGAAAAATTGTAGAGGTCTGAATTGCTGTTATTCAGGGAAAACAAGCTTCTCCAGCGAGGAAATGGTCCCCAGCAAAACTCATCCATTTCCTCACTCAGCCTGCTTCCTTCCCTAAATAAGGCTGCATAAGCAGGAGAGCATTATTATAGTGCTATGTGCCGCGGTAGATTCGTTACAGAATTCTGTTACCGTGCGGTTAAACCCGCACCGAACAAGTATAAGAGATATCTTGTTGAAATTTTCTAAGTAAACGGAAGGCATGTTCATTCATGATTACTAGAAATTTCCTCAACCCGAGGCTAAAATCCATGATTGTAGAGCAGAGAGACGGCTTATTCAACCATTCCCGCAAGGGAAACAGACGTAACCAACCGCGCATGTCACCGAGCTAGCCGGCTGTACTGGGGGACGTAGATCACAGTAACAGCAGCCTTGTTCATCGTCTCGCACTATCTGCCTGAGTTGCCAGCTACTCCGCCTTTACGAAGGGATAGGTATGAAATTATCGAGCAAAAGGAAACTCTCAAGCAGGCATATTTAACGAAACAAAATTCGCTAAATACAGAAGCTGAGTTGGTGTTATCGTAACAATACCTGAAGAGTTGTTCTTACTCCGAAAACTCTTGGGAGGTTGAAGGGAGTGTCAATTAAATACATTAGAACAAAACCAGTTTCTTTTCGGCTTCTATCCGCAGAGGTAAATACGATATGCGGATATGACTTGACCCATGCGTTAGCAAAATGACGCAAAGAAAAACTATGTAAGTATTGTAGTAATTTGAACATCGAATTCTCTACTACATCTTTCCTCGACGAGGAAGAGAGAAAGAAAGGAAAACGACTGTCCACGTTCTAATGAATGAGACTTTTTAAAAGAACTCCTTGACTCTTTGCCAAGACTCTTTGCCAAGAAAAGGGAGTAATATTCGAATAGAGATCATCAAGAGAGAACCGAGGATCGAAAAGGACCGTTCAATGTTCTTATGATATTGGACATAAGATTCATGGATCTAGTCTACAAGTCTTTTTTCTTACTCCCCGGAGGAGGGCCTCTGAAAATGAAAGAGAAGCTCTTCCGAAATTTGTTATGAGTTTTATCCGCTTAAACAAGATAAAAAACGTTAAAATCTATGTCAATGAGAACTACCCCATTTATGAGGGGTCCCCCACTTAAATGACAAAACGTTTAGTATCTTGACAATGGGGAAAACGTCCTTACTTGACAAAACTATTAGCACTTTGCTAATAGGGGAAAACCCTTTAACATGACCGCAAGTCACCCAGGAATCCGAGTATATAATCTTCCCGATTCTCAGAGAAATCGATGAGAGGAAATGAGGGATCGAAGAAAAAATTCGGGTATGTCTCTCCGCTAACTCCGAATCCTTTTTTAAAAATTTCTGTAAAGGAATGTCCTGTGGAGAGTCCTGAAAAAACCTCCTCTTGACGAGCGTTTAGAAAGCGTCAAGCGTCCTAAGAAACGTCCTGAACAGCAAATAAGGCGCCTTCTACAAGTCCTTTCTCTCGCAAAGCGTCCTGCCTAGCTTCCACCGAAGCGTCCTGGCAAATGTCCACAAAAGCGTCCTCATAAGCGTCCTGCCGAGCGTCCTGCTTAGCGTCCTGGAAAGCGTCCTCAAAAAACGTCCTGCTTAGCTACGAGCGTGTCTGAGGCAGAGAACACCAAGTCCTTCTGAACGACCGTTTCAGAGAGGAACTCGTTGAGCGCCCTGATGCATGCAAGGCCCGCCAAGAGGCGTCCTGGCGAGCGACCTTGCCAACATCTCAATGTTATGACGAACCGCGTTTTGCGTATGACGTTGAATATTTTCAAGGGACGTCCTCATGCGAGTCTCCATGGAGAGCCGCAAGCCGCTCCTGCTTCATCCTCTCGTGACGAGAGAGAGGACGTGAAGCGTCCTCTTCTCTAAAGCTTCTTTAGGAGGCGCGAGTCCTTCCGAGAGCTCCAACCCCTGTGTGGGGAGGACGCCTCGGAGGATGAGAAGCAATCCTTCAAGATTCGTGCACGTGCTCGATCTTCGGCAGCCTGGGAAGCGACAACAGGACCTGCCGAAAGGAAGCCAGATCAGCATGAAAAACCCGTAACCCTCCTTCGGCTTTTGACATGCCCTCTCCCTGGTTTCCTGGGAGTCACGAACAGAGGTCTAGGCCTAGAGGCGTTATGGGGGCCGATCTGACGTTCCCTCCTGACGAGAGAGAGGACGTGAACGTCCTCTTCTCTAAAGCTTCTTAGAGGGCGCGAGTCTTCCGAGAGCTCCAACCCTTTGCGCGGGGAGGACGCCTCGGGGAGAGAAGCAATCCTTCAAGATTCGTGCACGTGCACGATCTTAGCAGCCTGGGAAGCGTCAACAGGTTCTGCCGAAGGGACGCCAGATCGGTGGGGAAGCCCCCAGGTAAACCCTCTTGCGGCTTTCGACCATTGCCCCTCATCCCTGAGTCCTGGGAGTCCGACAGAGGTCCAGGCCTAGAGGCATTATGGGGCCGATCTGACGCCCCCTCCACAACACAAGGGGCACTACACTTCACAACACTGATTGGAGAGCGAGCACTTTAGTCTAAGATTACTTGATGTAATCCTTCTTCTAGGCCCGTAAGCCATACCACAGGGTTAGGCAAAATAAAATCTACAGGAGGTTAGAAGGTTCATTATTTTTAACTTCTGTTTACTGTGGAGGAAAACTCCTGATTCTAACCCGCTCTAAAATGCGTACATGAATCCTACTTCTTCCGTAATCAGTCACACATTACACTAATTACATTGAACTTATGCAAAGAAAACATGTAAACGTCATATATACTAAGCGAGTGTCTACCGAAAGTTCCGGTAGCCTCACCTTACCCCATGCAGACAACAAAGTCTGAAACTAGGCTAACTAGCTTCAGACATCAAATGCAATGAAAAAATTTACGATAGCGTATGCCTAGCCACAAATCCCAGTCAATAATCGAAAGAATAATTAGGATACTTAAGCGGCTAATGAAGTTTCAAAATCCTAGGCGGAGGTCTGTAAACAGTTGTTTACCGACCGGCGACAGAAAAAAATATGAATAGAAAATGGGAATAGTTCCTGATATCCGCCTCCCAGCGGCGGGAATGGGTACTACCACCTGGCCGCCCACTGCGTGTGCCGCGAATTTTGAAATTCTGTCGGACTTCGGAGAATACAGCTATATATATATCTGTCAGGTAAGTTTCATGAACAAAACTACATTTTGTGATTTTTCAATTATGTACAATTTGATTTCTCTTTAGTTATACACATTTTTATTTTTGCGCTGACTATGTGACCATTTTGTAATAACTTGTCAACTTCATGCAACTAAATGTCGTCCTACTTTGCAATGAGCACGTAATCACGTTCCACTTATATGACTTGTTTTTTCTTTCATATAATACCATTTTGTCGTCAGTATGCCTTACTCTTCTCTTCTGTATAATTACTTGATAAACCTTCAATTTCATGAAAAGTGTAATACATTTATTTTAGAGAAGGGATGTAGGATGTTTCCATATGATGCATATGAAAGTTACTTGTATTCCCGCCAAAATGTGTTTAAGATGGGAGAAATTGAGTCTGGGGCAGTCTCGCTTAAGTAAGCGTAGCTTCAACATTGTCACGTGCACTGCTGCTCATCATGTATTGAACTGTGTGAAAATACAGCTATTGCATATTGCTCGTGTTTGAGTATACCCAACCTGCTTACAATAAGACAACCACCTTAAAATACAGATTTGATATAATGTCTGTAAAACCTTTAGCTTGTAGTTCCTATAGAGAGAACTTCTAGTACAATTTCAACGCAAAAAGGGCATGGAAAAAGTAGTTGCACATAATTCTTGTTACTTCACGAACATTGGTGTTGTTTGGGTGTCTTTTAGGGTCAGTGGACAGCCATATATTAGTTGGGGGCTTTACCAGAGCCTTTGCCTCCTCTGCCACTTCTGCGGCCGCCTCTGCCACTTGTCTGGCAATGAGAAACTGAAAAGAAAAAGAAAAAATAAATGAATAAACAGAAAATGAAGTACTATAAAGCAAATACAAATGCAGTATTTATTAGCAAACACATATAAATAAAAATGCAGTATTTATTAGCCGAGTTTCTTAGCAGTTGTAAGCAGTTCATTATGCTTGTAAATGCAGTACTTATATATACAACCAATTCATATTACATGTATTAATTTTAGAAACCAGAATTACAATGAAACTGCTAATAGCTAAAAAAAAACCTGTATCGTATAACATTTACCCGAGGTCCATTTGCATCCTGGCTGCAGCAGTATCCAAAAAGGATGTGTGAATTATAATTGGAAGCTTCAAGGCAGCCAGGCTGAGAGACTGTCCACATGTCCTAAAAGCAGACATACCAGTGGAATGATGTGGACACTATTAAGAAATGTCAAGTAATGGTACTCTGGTAGGTAGAGAGGGCATCACTTCCTGCCCCGGCCCCACTGGTGGTTGGAGAGAACATCACTTCCTGCCCAGGCCTGATTGGTGGGTAGAGAGGACATCCCTTCCTGCCCAGCCCTGATCGTGAGAGTTCTTGAGGAATCATTGTCATATCTGATACACTTATGCTTAGATATCTTGAGCTTCTGACCTGAAAAGCAGAAAGTAATTTTCAGACATTGTTACAATAAGTTTCTCTGCATCTGTTAATTGTGTCCTGTTTCTCTTTAAAAGTATTCCACAATTACTATTTCTTATCTTTCATAATTTTGGTCAGAAAGCCTTTTGAATGTTAAAGATCCTTCCATAGAAAAAAAAAAGAGAAGTGCCTTTTTTCATCTAGAACATTACTGAACAGTGGCCATTGTAAAAAACCTTCCAAAATACTACAAACATCTTGCACTTTTAAAAAGGTCCTTTTTTAAATACAGGAAACATTAGAGGCCTTTATGAATATAGAAAATACAACAGGACTCTTTTTATATGTGAAGATGTGAAAAACAGGCCTATTTATATACATATTTGAAAAGGAAAAAATTTCATTTTTATTTATAAAAATGGGGAAAAAAGTAGAAGTGGATATAATATGATATTTCAAATCAGATATCATAAGCATTTAAATGTATACATGAAGTAACGTTTACAGTTGATAATCAATTAGTACAAGTAAGCAGGTGTTTACTTGCTCCCCTATATTAAATAAAGTTTTGTTTTTTGAAAGAGGGGAAACTCCACCAATGCTCACCCCTGGCCAACCTAGTAACCAGGTGTTTTTCTAGCTTGTTCTACTTTACAACTAAATATGAAACAAGTATGAACACTGATGAAAGCTGTCTTAACCTTGGGTACTCATTTAGGTTAGCCAAGCCTACAGGATACTTAAGAACCTTACTTATTATTCTTTAGTTTTTATTCACTATATTTGTGCTGACATTTATGATGTTTATACAAAAGTACACAATATACCATTATTAGCCTTTTTTTTTTCTTACAATAGAGGGCCTTCCCACCAGTCCAGCTCCAGAAGAAATAACTTCTGGAGAGGGACTGGAGCCCATTGAGAAGCTAGATAAATTGATATCTAACCACTCAAACCCTGAGTGACGTACAATGATATATGGGATAACCATTGTATAGGGAACCAAAGAGAAACTTTGTTCAAGTTCTTTTCGAAAGCCAGAGAGGGACCAATACCCCTAATGTCGTGCTCCAGCCTGCACAGGCGTGGTGGTGGAATCATCAAGAGCCAAGTATGCCTGTCTGATGGCTTTCCGTATCCAAAAATATATAGTATTCTTAGAACCCTCTTTCTTCGCATGGCCTGTGCTAACAAAAAGTCTGAGGCAGCCTGGTCTAAGGTGCCAAGTCCTTTTAAGATAGCAACGCAGGACCCAGACGGGACACAACAAAAGCTCTTGAGCATCACCACCCACAAAGTCATTCAGTGATGGAATGGAAAACGAAGTGAACCTGTCATCGTGCACAGAGGGATTTTGGGTCTTGGCCACGAATTCCGGGACAAATTCGAAAGA
>NC_061107.1:32002246-32023675 GCF_015104395.2 Macrobrachium nipponense | reverse complement strand
GCATGTGGTGTTGACATCAAGTGACCATGTGAGATCTTGTGTGTCCTATACGTAGCCTTGCTAGGATCACCTCTTTTTTTTGCTCTTTCCTCCTGTGAGGATGTCCTCCATGCATAGACTTCAGTTTTTATATTTTTAAGTTTTAAGTTTGTTTGTTGTTGGCACCGAGGCCCATTCTTCTTTCCAATCCTGGTAAATTAATGTTTTAACTGATTTTACCCAGTCTGACACTGGGGCATATGAAATTGTTGGAGGGATAGTGCAGGCTAATTTGGCAGCAGAGTCTGCATATTCATTTCCTTTTATTCCCACGTGTGCTGGGGGATCCAACATATTTCCATTGATATTCCTGATTGGAGGAGTTGATGAATTTTTATTTGAATTTCCTGTACTATTTGGTTTCCTGATTTATACTGTCCTATTGCATCTATAGCGCTACGTGAGTCACTGAAAATTACAGAGACACTTGCTTTTGCCTCAGATATCATATCTAGAAGCCATCTGTATGCTGTGACTTCAGCAGTAAATACTGATGATATTGAAGGTATGGCTTTTTTTACTTAACATATTTTTCGAATATGCAGATGCTCCTACTTCCAACATTATTTTTGGAGCCGTCTGTATATATCATAAATTTGTCGCCTTTTCTTCTAATGTGCTCCAAAGCATGTTGGCGGTACATTTCCGTACTTGTCATTTGTTTTTTGAGTAGGTAAGACAGGGAGGTACATATCTTTACTCTATTTAAAATCCATGTGGTGGCAATTCCATTGGTGGGTGTTGAAAAATTGGATTCATATTATGTATGTTCATTATGTATCTAGCTCTTTTTGGGAAAGAGCTAGTACTATTAACTGCTGTTACTTGATTACAGTTTTGGAAGCAGTAAGTTGCAGGAGACGATCCCGCTTGCATTGAAAGACCTCTTGTATTGTTATTAAATTACGGTGATGTTTTAAGGGCAAAATACCTGCCTCCACCAAAAGTGAGTTTGTGGGGACGATCGGAAAGCTCCTGTGCACAATCGCACGCCTTCATGGTGCACTGCATTGAGAGAGTTTTAATGCAGATTCTGAGCGGCATGAATATATTGGACAGCAGTAATCTATTATGGATAAGACTGTTGCCTTATATATCATTAATAAAATGTCTCGCTTTGCTCCCCAATTAGTGTGTGATAACTTTTTTAATATGGCAAGGGCTTTGATGCCCTTGGCTTTAATGTATTTGATGTGCTCTTTCCAATTTAAATGTTGATCAAATATTACTCCTAGATACTTGATTTTTGTACAAAATTGTATTTCAGTGCTATAAAGATGCAGTTTGATTGTTTGGTTCTTCATCCACCTTTTGTCTTTGTAAAAGAACGATTGCTTTTGTTTTATCAGTTGAAAATTTAAATCCAAACTGAATTTGCCCAACTACATATATTTGAAATGGCAGTACTGAGAACTCTCTGAGCATGTCTCAGATTACTACTCGTATAGTAAATGACAAAGTCATCAACATATAAACTGTTTTTTACACCACTTGGTAAATTTATAGTAATGTCATTGATTGCTAAAGCAAACAATGTACAGCTCAAGACACTACCTTGAGGGATCTTCTTCCAGTTTATAGGTTACTGAGTAGGAATTTTCTACTCTTACTTGAAAGTTCTGTTTGTTAAGAAGTTCTTAATAAATATTGGTAAGTGGCCTCTTAGTCCCTTGGAGTGGAGTTTTTTGCATGATGTTATGTTTTCCATGTTGTATCGTATGCTTTTTCTATATCAAAAAATATAGCTACTGTAATGTTAATTTCTTTTGTTCAAAGCCTTTTTTGATATGATCTTCTAAATGTGTTAAGGGATCTAGGGTTGATCTGCCAGCTATTGAACCAGATTGGTGTTGGTGTTAAAATGGATTCTTTGGTTATTACATACGTTAATCGTGCATTACCATTTTTTCTAAGATTTTGCATAGGCAACTTGTTAGAGATATCGGTCTATAATTGATGGATTACTTGCATCCTTTCCTGGTTTGTTTATTGATTGGAATAATTATGGCATGTTTCCATTTATCAGGAAAAGACATGTTTTAGCCAGATACTATTGTAAAATTTTAATAAATATGATTTAGCTATAGGAGCTAATTTTTCTATCATTTCAAATGATATTTTATATCATATCCTGGTGCAGAGGGATGACAAGAGTTGATGGCATTATCTATAGTTCATCCATGTTAAAAAATATAGTTATATTCCAGGTCTTCAGAGTTTCAAAATTGAGTATTATATTTTTCTTTTTGTTTTCTGATATTTTGAAAATGTGTGTCTAGGCTGGAGTAAGCACTGATGTTTTCAAAATGTTTCCCAATTATGTTTGATATTTCATAAGTGTCATGGTATATTTTTCCATTTAAATGTATTACACTTCTTGGAGGTCTTATATGTTTTCCATTGATTTTCCTTATCTTTTGCCAGACATCCCTTGTGGATGTGTTTGAAGATATGTTTGAGACATATTCCTTCCATGATGCGATTTTTTCAGCTATTACCGTTTTCTAAATTTGGCTGTATATTTGTATATAGTGGTTTAATAGTGGTTAATTGTTATGGTTTGTTACAACTATTGTTTAATATGTTTATACTATAGGGCATTTTGTTGAGTGATTAAGGCGAGTTTTGAGTCTGTTTAGATTGCGACTCAATATGTTTTATTTTACTTAATGTTGTTAATGTTGGATTCCACCATGGGACAGGGGATTTTGTGAATGTGATTTGGTTTTTGGAATACTTTTATCTGCAGCATTATTATGAAGTTTGAGAAGGATTCACATGTAGTATTGTGATCTTCATTATGTGGGAATGGTGGTATGTTTCGTGTGTATAGGAAATATTTATCCCAGTTAGCTTTTTGGATATTATATCTTGTAGGTGGCAATATTTTGACATTACTTAAGTAGTTCAGAATTTTTGGGAAATGGTCACTTGTGTATGAATCGTCTAGGACGTTCCATTCAAATTTCTCCGCTACATCATTTGAAACATAATGAAATGTCAATTGAAGAAAAGGTTAGGTGTGTATTTGAAAAATATGTTGGAACTCCACTTTCATTGAGACAATACAGGTTGTGTTTCATTATAGTATTCTCTATGTTGATTCCAGATGTGTCAGTGGGGTTATTAATATCCCATAATGGATTATGTGCATTAAAATCTCCTACTATAAGTAGTGGTTCCTGTATACTTTTGCTAATAAGTTCAGAAAAATCACTGAAATTTGCATTGAAATTTTGGTTGGTTATATAAATTACAAATAGTAATTTTACTTTTATCAGGCATATACAGTTTAATTGATGTTATTTGATATGGCATAGATGGTATGTCAACAGGTTCATATGTAATGCTATTATGAACGTATATGGCTGTGCCTAATTTTCCACCGTCAGTTGGTGAATAACAGGCAATTTTTATAGTGTTTGGATATTTGTAGGGTTACTTCCTATATGTTGTAGACATATGCACATTGGTTGTGGTCTCGTATGATTCTTTGTAATTCACCCAGTACGTAGTAGGGTTAAGAGACCATTTATATTCCATTGAATGATTTTATATTCCATTATTGGGAGGAATTGGTGTTAAATTCTGTAAATTGATTGCTGATTTTACTTTATCTCGTAGTTTATATGCATTTGAATTTATTTGTGGTTTTTAATCGTTGTATTGTATGTTGGTTATTAGATTCTGCGATTGTTTGTTTTTCATAGTTGAATATTAATAAGTCTATTTTTTTATTTTATAATTTCCTTTTTGTATTTTAAGGAGTCAGAACATAATTCGTTCTCATGTTGGTGTGTTAAAGGGCACCTCCTTAATTTGGTAAAATTGTCAATACAATTTCATACTGTGTCCTCTGTCTTGGTAGTTAGTTGGTTATATGTACTAACAAAGCATTCATTACAACCACAAGATGAAGCATGTTTGTAGTGTTAATTATTGGTTCAGAAGTTTTTGGTCTAGCTTTAGAAATTTCTGGTTTTGTAATTCTAGTTGTTCCTTTCTGTAGTGATAAGGACTGTTGGTTTGAGGGGTTATTTGTTTTGTTATTGTTAATGGGATATTTGGAATTTGATTTATAAATTTTTGTGGCCATTTGCCACGCGCCGGAGCCAAAGGCCATTCAGCGCATATATATCAACAAGATATATTTACTAAAAAAGGTATACATAATTAATCCAAATTATTAAAATAAACTTCATATTAAAATACTCAAATATCATAAAACAAATGGATTTCCTTAAGAAATTTAAAAATCTCTTCTACGGGAGCACCCTCTCCCTAAAATATCTGACAAAGGTTTGTTGGTGAAACCAAACCGACGTCTATGATTTAAAATAAAGAGGACAGTCAACAAATATATGCCTCACTGTAATGCTAACATTACAATTGGGAGCATTGAGGAACCTGCCTCTCTGCTCCACTAGTTAAAAGATACCGGTGAGTTAAAAAAGTATGCCTATACGCAGGCGTGTTAAAACTATACTAGATCTTCTATCCATCCCAACAGAAGGTGACCAGGGATGAACAGAAGGTCTGATCGATTTCAGCTTTAAATTACTATTCAAGTTGGACCAGTGATTCTGCCACTTAGTCCTACAAAATGATTTAATAAAAAAGTTTAAAATCTTCACAGGGAACCAAACCCTCACAGAGTGGAAGCCCGGGAGGAAGCTGCCTGCTTAGCGGCTGTATCAGCCAGCTCATTACCACGAATTCCCACATGCGAGGGAACCCAACAAAACTTCACACTGATGCGTTTTCGAGAATGCAGGAGGACCAGCCAATCCTGCACCTCTTGGACAAGTTGATTAGATGGCGTCAACTTCTGGAGTGCAGCTAGGAACTCTGGGAATCACAATAAATAATATAGAGTCCCCAGTGCTACCTGTACTAAAAATAAATTTCAAAACGCTAAAAATAGCATAAACGTCTGCATTAAAAATTGAGAATTTAATAGGGAGGCTTTTTTAATTGTTCTCTCACCGACGATGACAGAACATCCAACTCCATCTGCTGATTTTGATCCATCTGTATATACAGCAATCGAGTTACTATGCTCAGAAACATGGGCCAAAAAAGCTACTTTTAAGTTGAACACTTGAGCTGATCTTTTTGTTGTCTCTACTTGGCAAATACTAAAGGAGGCCTACACCAAGGAGGGAATTTAGAAAATGTAGTTTCCATAACCAGTGGGGAATAAGGCCTACCTCTCTCGCATTTATGTTTAATCTAACTTCAAGGGCTTAGGCAATGTAGGTTTATTTGTTGGTGCTCTGTCAACAGGATGTTTTATATACTTAAAATTTGGATTAGATTGAGAGGCTAGTGCTCTTGACAAATATCGGAGACCTTGTTCCTCCCTCCGAATGAAAAGAGGAAGAAAACCAGAGTCTACATAAAGGCTCTCAACAGGAGACGTTTTAAAAGCACCTGTACAAATACGCAATGCCATATTGTGTACTACATCCAGCTTACCTAACAAGGTCTTACATGCAGAGCCCATAAACCTGAGATCCATAATCAATCTTACTCAAGCATAGTGCCTGATAAATTCTTAATAAAGTAGTACGGTCTGCTCCAAAAATTCAGGTTACTAACAACTTTAAGAATATTGCACCGCTGTTTTAACATTTACTACAGTCTCATTTATATGTTCAGCAAAAGTCAATTTTTTGTCAAAATAATTCCTAAATATTTGACTTTATCTTCATAAAGCAAGATAGAACCTTCTAAAAATAAGGTTGGAATCTCTTCCCTTCTTCGTGTTCTGCAAAAACGTATAGCTTTAGTTTTTTCTGCAGAAAATTTGAAACCTTTACTATTAGCCCAGGAAGTAGCAGCATTAATTGCAAACTGAATTTTAGTACAAGCTTCAACTGCAGTAGCTCTACTACAGACGATAACAATATCATCCGCGAATGCTTGACCAGTTACTCCAACAGGGAGAGTTCAAGTAAACCATTAATGGCAATATTAAAAAAGGTTGGACTAAGCACACTCCCTTGTGGAATGCCTTCTTCCTGAAGATACTCTGATGAGAAGGTAGAGCCAATTCTAACTTTAAGGTACCGGTCAGACAGGAAGTCTTTGGCAAAATTAAACATATTGCCACCAATACGCCATTCAACCAGCTGCATTAAAATACCAACCCTCCAAGTAGTATCAAATGCTTTTTCCAGATCAAAGAACACGGCAATTGTTTGATTTTGGACTGCAAAAGCATTCTGAATCTCACGTGTGAGACATAATAAGGGATCCAATGTACTTCTATTCTTGCGAAAGCCAATTGCCTCTTCGACAACAGGTTCTTTGTTTCTAATAACCATATCAGACGAAAATTCACCATTCGTTCATAAAATCTTGAAGACACAGCTGGTAAGAGCAATAGGCCTATAACTTTTGGGATGACTAGGGTCCTTTCCGGGTTTTAAAAAGGACTATAACAGAGTTTTTCCACAACTTATATGAAGTCCCTGAGCACCAGAATTCGTTTAAAACATCGACAAAGAATTTTTTTGACTCCAGAGGTAAGTGAGAAATCATTGCATAAATAATATCATCTTCTCCAGGTGATGTTGGAGAGGACAAAGATAAGGCATATTCGAATTCAACAATACTAAATGGAAGGGTTATATGCTCAGAATTTGAACAAACAGGCGGATTAACTATAGTCATGTTTTCTAATATTGCGAAATTCAGGGGAGTAGTGACTGGGGCTTGAATGCTTGAAAAGTGCCGAGCAAAGGCCTCTGCCACCTCTCTTGCATGCGATATAACTACCAAGTTGATTTTCAAAATAGGTAAAGGAGCAGGGGGAAAATTTCCCTAGTAATTTACGGATTCTATCCCAAACCAGAGAAAGTGGCGAGTTATACTTTAATTCTGATATGTACTTGATGAAGGATTCCCTCCTTGCTTCTTTAAAGACTTGCTTTTGTTTGGCGAGGTTTCTCTTGTATATTATTCTATTAACTAAGACCAGGACGCCTTCGATATCGCTTGTAACTGGCTCTTGCAATTTTCCTACTCAAGGCACATTTACTATTCCACCAAGGTACCAGTGGACGACGGGGTTTCCTGATGTTTTAGGAATTGACATCACTCGCCCCTCCAATCATTATACTAGCGAGATATTCGTAGGCAGCTGAGGGCAAGGAAATTCATTGGCCTTACGATTGACTTTGGTAAGGCAGATTTTCATACAGCTGCCAATCTGCCTCCTTTATCTTCCACTTGGGTAAAGATGGGGAGGGAGTATGTACATACTTAAGATGGATGGGGTAGTGGTCGCTCCCATAGAGATTTTCATCCACTGACCACTTATAGTCTAATCGTTAATGATGACGAACAAATTGTAAGATCATTTGATTGCAATGAACTAGAGTTATGGGCTACATCAAACCTTGTAGGAGAACCGTCGTTCATTAAAACTACATCATTGCAATCTATTAATCTTTCAATTATAAGACCACGGTGATCACACCTACCTTCCCCCCACAAAGTATGTTTTGCATAAAATCCCCCATCAGAATGAAAGGTTGAGGTAGTTGGTCTAAAAGTGATTGCAAATCTTCACCTCTAATTGTCTTGGAGGTTGCCAGCTCTGTCCACCAATCGAGTTTCTAGGCCAGGTTCTAGATAAAGAGAGCACAGAGTGACCCATTTATTGATGAAAATCTGTGTTGCACAAGCTTGCAGTATGGAGTCTAATTTGATAACTTTTTGTGGTAATGACTTGGCCGCAATAATACATGTACCACCATGAGAACGTTCACCTACAGGTGGTGGAGATCTGTGAAAAATAAAGTTTTGTCCACAATTAGGAGAAAACATTACCAAGTTTATGTCTCTTGCAAACAAAGGGCAGCTAAATTATGCTCCTTGAAAAGGACCCGGACCTGTTCTCTGTTTGAATGGAAACCTCTTATGTTCCACTGACATAGAGCCATTATTTACTATTAGATATTCTTTTTTTTTTTACTTTTTGGACTTGGATTGGGCTGGTCTGGAAAGACTTGGTCTTGGTCTTTGTTTCATAGAAGAACTTGGCAGATCCTCAAGAGACCTGCTATTTCCTCTCTTGGGAACCCTACTATGGTGTGGGGATATAGGTGGAGATGATGAAGGAGTGCGGGGTCTCTTATTTCTAAGAGGCACCGTCTCTGCAGCGTGCACCTGAGCCATATGAGGTGCACTGATCAAGGTGTCATTCTGGGACATACCCAGATCAGGCAGCGAGGCTGCCTGTGAGGCTTCTACATTAGAAGCCCGAGAGACCTCCCAGAAGCCCCGAGGAGGCCCATCGGGAGGGGACAAGGGGCCTTCATGGATGAAGGCGAGATGCTGAATGTACTTCGAGCTCAGCAAGGGGATAGCTGAAGCTTTGACTTTGAAGTTGGTATTCTAGATAGATCTTTTATATTAGATTTTCCACTTTTTACTACTTCACTATATTGAGGTCTTGGAAACAAAAGTCTTTTTGCCTGGCTAATACTTAGATGTTCAGCATGAGCTTTCTCTATGGCTAACACTTCTTTTTTAAATGACTCACATTCCTTATGCCTTGCATTATGATTTCCCTTACAATTTATACATAATACTGGGGAGGTACATTCGCCTTCATGCTTTTTTAAGGAGCATGCAGCACATAGCTGGTTCCTAGTACATACCTTTGCCGAGTGACCATATCCAAAACACATGAAACATTGGAGTGGTCTATGCTTAAAAGGTCTAACACGAAATCTCTCCTTGTCAACATATATATAATCAGGAACTTGATCATTATTAAAAGTGAAATAATCATTCTTGATCTTGGAACCTTGAAAATCTTCCACACTTTATCATCGCACATTTCCAGCATTCCTCGTCAGGCAGTTTCATATAGGTCTTGACTGAATACTACTCCCTTGGCATAACTAAACTATAGTGTGGTTTGACCTCTTTTATCATATCAGTATTTTTCAACTTAGAGATCATGTGACCTTGCTATAAGACTTAGCATGAACCAAAAAAACTAATTTCTTTCCAAACCTCGTAATATCAGAGTTGGTCATTGTTCCTGCCAATGTTCTCAATGTTTCTGAAGTGGAAAAGATTGCAAAATTCTGATTTTGTAGAAACAATTAGCCACCTGGCAGGTAAAGATGTCCTCACCTTACATTCCCATCTGTAGTTTCCTGACTTGACTCTTGCTGGATAAAAGGAATCAACTTCAATATTCTGGGGCATTTTATAAAAATAACAATTAACCTACATTTTAAGTTTTTCCTTAGTTGAGCACATGAAAGCATTCATGGCATTATTATGAGTTGTAAACTCAATCCAAACCCTCCAAAATGCAAAATCTTTAGTTTCACAATACTTTATGACTTTAATTTCACCAAACCTTCCAAACATTTCCATAAACGTAAAACAATTGAAGTCTGAGGAGAGATTATCAACATAAAGGATTCTCCTCACCACTGCTAGAACTTTCCATAGCCACATTCAAGGTCTTGTCATGGGTCGTCTTTTGTACAACTGAATTTTCTATTGGATTGTCCTTGTCCGTGCCAGAGGTCGAAGAGGAGGGTAGTGTCAAGAGGTCGCCATTGTCCGGGGAGTTTATCATAGGGTCGTTATTCATAGATCCTTCAGCAGAAATTTGAAAAACCTACTGCAAATCAGGCAGAAAACCAGGCCCCCCACACCAACCCCTCTCTCACCAAGACACTCAGCAGAGCTGACTCCATATGTCCACTCCCTACCCTACCCCGAAGGGATAGCTCTACCATAACATGAGTGGCTCAAGTGTAAGCAAACCCGCTTGATAGGACTGAGGGGCATAAACTAGTTATGCAATCATCCCCTCATTCATGTTACAATAGAGGGCACACCGGAAAGAATGCCGAGAGTCCTACCGTAGAGACTATACCTCCCGGATTCCGCAGGCTAGTCCCCCATAGGTAGTTCCGCCCTGATGGATTTTTGCTATGAAATCATATCAACATCCACAGGGTCCAAACATACTCGAGAGGCGGACCAAACCTCTACAGTCTCTGCCATTTGGATCAAGAAAAAGAGCCAATGCGAAAAAAGCCCAGCCCTGCCCAACCTGTAAGAAAAGGTTTTAGTGAAGAGGGGGGGGACGCTAGGTTGAGCAACTGAGTTAAAGATAGTAGAAGAGTGGAAATATTTAAGTAAGAGGAAAATTGAGACTTTTGGATTCGAACTGGAGATATTTCTCCAAGTTCGAAAGCCCTCTTGCCCGACTATGCATTTTCAGCAGTCAGCTGAAAATGCATAACTTCGTCAAGGCAGTCTCAAATCAAGAGGGAATGGGATATTTGGGTCTTGTGGATGGTTGGGGGGTGATAGTATATTTTGGTTTGGTTTAATGGTATGATTTTTCATTAGTATTATTTGATGGAAATTGTAAAGAGTGATCTTTATTGTCCAGATGTTGGCTGTTTTGATTGAAGGGGGGGTTGAGGGTATTGTGTATTTCCACTTGTGATGAGGTTAATTTAATCTATCTTTTTTTAAAATGTTCTCCTGGTGTAGTTGGAGTCTCTCTGGATTTGATTGTAATTTTCAATATTTACTTTTTTCCCTTAGGTGGGGTTCTTTCTAGAATTCTTTTCTTTTTGCCAGTTCGATTATCATCATTATTTAATTCTTCTTCTATTGGAAGTTCTTTCCATGGATAACTGAATCATCTATGTTATAGTGGTGGTATTGGTTGTTGTAATATCACTTTTATTTTGGATTTCAGTATTATTGGTATGAAATCCAGTTTACATGTTTATAACTATCTTGTTTGTCATTGTGCTGTTTGATGTCATGATTTTTAGTCACATTTGAAAAGGTGGGGTTTTGGATGGATTGTTAACGCCTCTTACTTTTAGCTCAAGTCTGGCTTCCATGACTGTCATTCCTGTCCTATTTTATTAACAACTGAAGTTCTGTGTTATGTTGGTAAAATGAACACGCCTTAGATTTTGCGTGATGGGATAGTCACAATTAATACATTTTGATTGATTACAGTTCCAATTAGTGGTATGGTCATCTGATGCACAGACTGCACATATAGCCTTATTACGGCATCTTTGTATGTGTGTCCATACCTTGAGCACTGTGTACATTGTAGTGGTTTAGGAACAAAGGACGAACTTCTCTATTTTGTTTTTCCAAGAATTTTTATTTTAAATGGTAAGTCTTGGCCTGTAAATTTTATTTTGGCAATGTGAGATTTTTTACTTTTATCTTTCCTACTTGAAATAGAGTATATTTCTAAATCGTGGATATTGTTATATCTCAATTTTAGGGAGTCTAGCAATAGTTGTTTTTGAAGGAAGCTCCTGCTCGCTATGGGTAGGATGACTGTACCCTGTACATAATTCAATGTTTCGTGGCTTGTAATTATTACTTTATATTATTTATTTCTGTTATACTTAAAAAGGCAGTGGACTGCTTTTTATTGGTTACTTGGATAAGCCATTCATTGTCCTTGATGTGTCTGCATTCCATGTCTTGTGTTGGATATATGTTAAGTAATTTGTTTTCTAGCATCGCTGCTGAGATTTTGTTGTCAGCTTTGAGGACTAGAAATCTTGACCAGTTATCTGGTCCAGAGAGGTCATCAAAATGTACCAATGTGGGATTAAGTCGGTAATTTTTTGTTTCTCTTTGGTCCTTGTTTTATGTATGTTGCTTGTCTATTATGATTTTTATATTTTTTCTGTATTGCTGGGAGGATTATTTGTCTCTAATTCAGAATTATTGTTCATCATATATGGTTCCATTGTTTACGATATTGGAGTTTACCAATTTGTTTGTTTTTGTTTGTTTCTTTTTATTTATGCACTCTATTTGGTTTTCTGGCTCTGCTGCTTTACTTGGAACAGGGTGTTCCTTTGTATCTTTTATAGTACTTTCACTACTTGTGGCAGTACCTAGGAAATTCGGGTAGTGACGTGCCAATGGTCATCAACTGTGCCGTAGTTTTTCCATCATGGGGGCCAGGGGTATTCAAATCATTTATTTCACAGTTCATAAATTTTGAGTTTAAAAAAAAAAAAAAAAAAAAAAAAAAAAAATTCTTGAAAGATGTCATGGCCCTTCGCGAAGTTAATCTTCTGCCAAAGGCACAAGTGAGAACGGACTCCCAAATGTCCGCATCCCTACCCTACCCCAAAAGGGGATGGCATAACATGATTAGTATGGCCCAAGTGTAAGCAGAACCCGCTTGCTAGGACTAAGAGTATTATGTTAATACAACATCCCCATCCTAATCACATTATGGGCAACTGGATAGAATGCCGCAGAGTTCTATTCCTAGAAACCAGGCCCCCCTGGAATCCGTGGGGAAGAATATCAACGAGAAACAGAAAACATCTTCGGGAAATAAGAGTGGCAGGATTCCCCACCTACTCGTTCACTTTCCCCCGCTGACTTGTGTGCTGACCGCCAACCCGAAGAGGGACGAGGAAAATAAATCCTCCGAGTTGGCATAAAAACTACATTTTGTGATTTTTCAATTATGTACAATTTGATTTCTCTTTAGTTATGTACATTTTTTTTTTTTTGCACTGAATATGTGACCATTTTGTAATAACTTGTCACTTCATGCAACTAAATGTCGTCCTACTTTGCAATGAGCACGTAATCACGTTCCACTTATATGACTTGTTTTTCTTTCATATAACACCATTTTGTCGTCAGTATGCCTTACACTTCTCTTCTGTATGATTACTTGATAAACCTTCAATTTCATGAAAGTGTAATACATTTATTTAGAGAAGGGATGTAGGATGTTTCCATATGATGCATATGAAAGATACTTGTATTCCCACCAAAATGGTTTAAGGCGGGAGAAATTGAGTCTGGGGCAGTCTCGCTAGAGTAAGCGTAGCCTCAACATTGTCACATGCACTGCTGCTCATCATGTATTGAACTGTGTGAAAATACAGCTATTGCATATTGCTCGTGTTGAGTATAACCAACCTGCTTGCAATAAGACAACCACCTTAAAATACAGAGTTGATATAATGTCTGTAAAACCTTTAGCTTGTAGTTCCTATAGAGAGAACTTCTGTACAATTTCTACGTAAAAGGGCATGGAAAAAGTAGTTGCACATATTCTTGTTACTTCACGAACATTGGTGTTGTTGGGAGTCCACCAGGGTCAGTGGACAGCATATATTAGTTGGGGGCTTTTACCAGAGCCTTTGCCTCCTCTGCCACTTCTGTGGCAGAGCCTTCGCCACCTCTGCCATTCTCTGGCAATGAGAAACTGAAAAGAAAAAGAAAAAAATAAATGAATAAACAGAAAATGAAGTACTATAAGCAAATACAAATGCAGTATTTATTAGCAAACACATATAAATAAAAATGCAGTATTTATTAGCTGAGTTTCTTAGCAGTTGTAAGCAGTTCATTATGTTGTAAATGCAGTACTTTTATATAACAACCAATTCATATTACATGTATTAATTTTAGAAACCAGAATTACAATGAAACTGCTATGACTAAAAAAAACCTGTATTGTATAACATTTACCTGAGGTCCATTTGCATCCTGGCTGCAGCAGTATCCAAAAAGGATGTGTGTATTATAATTGGAAGCTTCAAGTCAGCCAGGCTGAGAGACTGTCCACATGTCCTAAAAGCAGACACACCAGTGGAATGATGTGGACACTATTAAGAAATGTCAAGTAATGGTACTCTGGTGGGTAGAGAGGGCATCACTTCCTGCCCCGGCCTCACTGGTGGTTGGTTGGAGAGGACATCACTTCCTGCCCAGGCCTGATTGGTGGGTAGAGAGGACATCCCATCCTGCCCAGCCTGATCGTGAGAGTTCTTGAGGAATCACTTTTCATATCTGATCCGCTTATGCTTAGATATCTTGAGCTTCTGACCTGAAAAGCAGAAAGTAATTTTTTTTTTTAGACATTGTTAAGTTTCTCTGCATCTGAAAATTGTGTCCTGTTTCTCTTTAAAAGTATTCCACAATTACTATTTCTTATCTTTCATAATTTTGGTCAGAAAGAAACCTTTTGAATGTTAAAGATCCTTCCATAGAAAAAAAAGAGAAGTGCTTTTTTCATCTAGAACATTACTGAACAGTGGCCAATTGTAAAAAACCTTCCAAAAATACTACAAACATCTTGCACTTTTAAAAAAAAAAAAAGGCCCTTTTTTAAATACAGGAAACATTAGAGGCCTTTATGAATATAGAAAATACAACAGGGCTTTTTTTATATGTGAAGATGTGAAAAACAGGCCTTTTTATATACTATTTGAAATGGAAAAAAATGCCAATTTTATATATAAAAAATGGGGAAAAAGTAATAGTGGATGTATATGATATTTCAAATCAGATATCATAACCATTTAAATGTATACATGAAGTAACGTTTTACAGTTGATAATCAATTAGTACAAGTAAGCAGGAGTTACTTGCTCCCTTATATCAAATAAAGTTTTGCTTTTTGAAAGGGGGAAGCTCCACCAATGCTCACCACTGACCAACCTAGTAACCAGGTGTTTTTCTAGCTTGTTCTACTTTACAACTTATATGAAACAAGTATGAACACTAATGAAAGCTGTCTTAACCTTGGGTACTCATTTAGGTTAGCCAAGCCTACAGGATACTTATGAACCTTACTTATTATTCTTTAGTTTTTATTCACTATATTTGTGCGGACATTTATGATGTTTATACAAAAGTACACAATATACCATTATTAGTAATTTTTTTCTGACAATAGAGGGCCTTCCCACCACTCCAGCTCCAGAAGAAATAACTTCTGGAGAGGGACTGAAGCCCGTTGAGAAGCTAGATAAATTGATATCTAACCACTCATACCCTGAGTGACGTACAATGATATATGGATAACCATTGTATAGGGAACCAAAGAGAAACTTTGTTCAGTTCTTTTCGAAATGTCATGTGCTCTAGCCTGCACAGACGTGGTGTGGAATCATCAAGAGCCAAGTATGCCTGTCTGATTGCTTTCCGTATCCAAATATACATAGTATTCTTAGAACCCTCTTTCTTCGCACAGCCTGTGCTAACAGAAAGTCTCAGGCAGCCTGGTCTAAGGTGTCAAGTCCTTTTAAGATAGCAACGCAGGACCCGGACGGGACACAACAAAAGCTCTTGAGCATCACCACCCACAAAGTCATTCAGTGATGGAATGGAAAACGAAGTGAACCTGTCATCGTGCACAGAGGGATTTTGGGTCTTGGCCACGAATTCCGGGACAAATTCGAAGGACACTGACCCCCAATCCCTGGTGTGCTTTCACATCATAGCTTAGACCGTGGAGCTCTCCTACCCTCTTGGAAGATGCCAAGGCAGAGGAAAACTGTCTTGAGCGTCAAGTTCCTGTCAGATGAGTGACGCATGGGTTCGTATGGACTCTTGGTGAAGGTCTTGAGAACCAAGGAAACATCCCACATCGGAGGCTTGAGCTCCCAAGGAGAACTCGACTGCTCATACCCTTAACTAGCAAGGAAAGTTCCCAGGAAGAGGAGATGTCAATACCTCTAAGGTGTAACACCAAACTCAGAGCCGCCCTGTAGCCTCTAATGGCAGAAAAGGACAAACATTTCTTGTCTCTGAGGAAGGTAAAAAGTGTGCAATTCACTGAAGAGAGGTTGCGAGTAGAGAGAAAAACCCCCTGTGGTTTACGACAGCAATACAGCAGATCGCCCATTTGCCTTGGTAAACTGTGGAGGTCGACTTTCTGAGACTTCTGACACATGTCTTACAAATATGTAATGAAGGTGGGGGGGAGGGGGGACATATGCCCTGCTGTTCTCTGAGAAAAGCCTCTCTGTCAGGGGAGATACTTGATAGCCTCCAACCGTGAAGAGACAGGGATTCTACAGACTGGTGGAACCTTTCCGCATGGGGCTGACAGGGGAATTTCCCTCGGAACCTTTAACAACAACGACAGCAGATCTGGGAACCATTTCGCCCCGAGGCCACAGAGGGCCTACCAAGTCATCCTGAGACCCTGTGAACTCATTAGCCTGTTCAGAACTTGACGAACAAATCACACAAACGGAGGGAAGGCATAAACCTCCAGTTGTCCCAGGGATGTTGGAATGCATCCTCTGCTAATGCTAAAGGGTCTGGAACCACTGAACAGAATATTTCCCGCTTCCTGTTGAAGTGAGTCGCAAAAAGGTCCAGCATGGGTCTCCCCCAAACCTGGAAGAGCTTGTCTGCTACCACTTGATGAAGGGACCATTCTGTGCCTAGGATCTGATCCTGACGACTGAGTTTGTTTGTTACCACATTCCGTTTGCCTGGGATATACCTGGCTGAGAGCTCTACCGAATTGCTGACCGCCCAATGGTGAACCTCGACGATCAAGGTGTGAAGTTGACAAGAAACCAGGCCTCCCTGCTTGTTCACATAGGCTACCACCGTGGTGTTGTCCGACATGAAAACGACAGAATGACCCTCTACCTTCCCCCGAAACTCCATCAGACCCAGGAAGGCTGCCTTCAACTCAAAGACGTTGATATGTTGCTGTTTGTCCTCCAAACTCCAAATGGTTGAAGTGATGAGGCCGCCTAAATGAGGCCCCCAACCTGCGAGGGAGGCGTCTGAGAACAGAAGGAAGTTTGGTGGAAGAGAACGCAGAGGGACACCCTTCGAAAGATTCCAGTCATCCCACCACCAACGAAAGTCTTCTCTCACTTCCAGAAACAGAGGAACCTTTAACAGGGGTGAGTCGCCCACCGGAGACCAGAATTCTCCCAGTCTCCCTTGCAGAGACCAAAGATGAAGACCCCCATGAAAGAACCAGCTTCTCCAGGGGAAGACAACACTCCCAGGAGACCCTGCCACACGAGCTGACTGATGTGGCTCCGACAGGAAGTCGTGTGCCACCACTCGCACTTTCTCCAATCTCTGATCCGACAGGAAAACTTTTGCAACTGTCTTATCGATGACCATGCCCAGGTAGAGAATCCTTTGACTGGGTACGAGGTTTGACTTTTCCTGGTTGACTACAATGCCCAGTTCCAGACAGAATCAAAGTAGAAAATCACTGTCCTGCAGCAGCTTTTCCCTGGAAACTGCCAAGACCAACCAATCGTCGAGGTACCTCAGCAAATGGATCCCATGAGCATAGGCCCAACTTGACACAAGAGAAGACCCTTGTGAACACTTGAGGGGCTGTTGTCAGCC
The DNA here is from genome assembly GCF_015104395.2 of Macrobrachium nipponense. Lineage (NCBI taxonomy): Eukaryota > Metazoa > Arthropoda > Malacostraca > Decapoda > Palaemonidae > Macrobrachium > Macrobrachium nipponense. The sequence goes on along the minus strand of NC_061107.1, from coordinate 32,006,446 downwards.
CGAAGCATAGGACTTTGAACTCAAAGACCTTGTCCTCAAGAGAGAAGCGAAGGAAACTCCCTGGACGTCGGATGAATAGGGATTTGGAAGTATGCGTCCCTTAAGTCAATTGACAGCAAGAAGTCGCCTCCCCTCATGGCTGCCAACACCAAACGTGGGGTCTCCATCTTGAACTGTGTCTTCCTGATGAAGTGATTCAAGGTAGATAAGTTGATCAAAGGTCTCCATCCTCCCGACGCCTTGGGCACCAAGATGTGACTGTAAAACCCCGGGGACGGACGCACCACTTCCTCTTATCGCATCCTTGTCCAGCATCTTCTGCACTTCCTCCCGAACAGCCAAGAACTTCAGAGAGTCTGGAGGATATGTTCCTTCGAGCTGTGGCTTGTCCGACAGAGGAGTTGAGAATTCAAATGACAGTAGGTACCCCACCCGAAGGACATCTACCACCACTTCTCCGCCCCAAAACTCTGCCACTTGGCCCAATGGCCTGCCAGGCAACCCCCCACCTGTGGCGCAGGAGAGGGAGAGGCGCCTAACCTACCAACGGCCCCCTTTACCTCTGCTCCTTGGGCCCCTTCTTGGCTTAAAGGAACGAGAGCGAAAGGGATGTTGGTCCTCTGACCTAGGCTGAGTCGAACTCCTCGACGGCCTACCAGGCGACGATCTTCTTGACTGCTACTGGACAGGGGGAGGAGGAGGAGGAGCCGGACGTCTCTGAGGACAAGACTTCGACTTGGACATGGCCTGGTGCACCAGTCTGTCTTTGGTGTCAGCCTGGCGCCGGTCTATCACATTTTCGAGCTCAGTCCAAGGAAACAAAAATTGGGACTCCAACAGATCTCTGTTTCTCAATGCCAGCAAGGATTCTGTGTCAACAGATCTCTCCATCCTAGATAAAGCCGCGTCTCTTTTCATCAGGAGAAGGGATTAGCCCATAAATTAACACTGAGGTGAGCCATATACAAAAACGCCTTGCCTCCAGACTGCAACAGACTGGCAAGCGAGGATGCACTCACCAACCCCTCTGGGGACCTGTCAGAAGCTATCTTGGCAATGACCCCAGACAGAACCTCCAGTCCAGCCAAGAAACAGTCTGCAACATGAGGCTGCCGTAGATTCCAACGCTGAGGTATCTTGTGGAGACAAGGATGGAGGCCTGTATTATGATACACGCTGTAATTATGCATTCTGACATGTGCTGTAATCATGCAGTTTGGCATATTCAGTTACAGTACTATGTACGTAACTCTGATAATGTGCTGTGGTAATGATGTAGTGTTATGTAGTATGAAGTAACCATTATTGAACTGTTGGAAAATTAAGAAATGTATATTTCAACAAGAAGATTAATAGAGTCACAAAACCAGAAATAATCTTTGACACATAATGACTTGGGAAAATTCCTCAATAACCCTTGTAACTAAGTCCTTATTTTCCAAGTTCTACTTGACTAACTTGAGAGCATAGCTGCCTCTCAAAAGACTACCTGAACAAAGACTTGAAACTCACTCAGTGATCTAAGACCAATTTGGCAATGTAAAGTGCCCTCCTACTTAACATGATGATGTCTAATAATACTGTACGTGAAAAGTATAACATTAAAAATGAGACCAGTTCTGGGTAACAATACCACAAAGCTGACTGTTTGGTGTCCTCTTTATGAGATAATTTACAGAAGGTCAATTTAGTTTTGCTACATATCCCATCTCCCATAATGCAATGCATAGGATAGAATCAAGTCCAGTTCATGAAGACAGAATATTCAGAAACCTGTAACATTAGCCATAGTTCTTTCATGCCTCTTGGAGAGTGAGGACAATTGGAGACACTAACATTTGAATTACAGTACATAACTGCGAAACTCTCCAGGTAAGAAAGTATCTCACAACAGTCCTCCATTGTCAGTTGAACGTTTTCCTGCGTTTATGATAAAACGTTTTGATCACTACAAGGAGAGTATTTCACTACCTTAACACAGAAAATCTCTTTAATTTGCTCTGAATATGGACTCCTTTTATGTGCTTTGCTCATCAGACACAAAGATTAGGTATAATGAATAAATTTGTGTGGTTTATGCAGTAATAAGACTGAAGTCTGTTTAAACCATTGCATCAGTAGAACATTTCAAAGCTACTTGAAGCTAACAAAGTGAGTACAATACTAGGCCTATATCTAGGTAAGGATAGTTTTGTGAATATTTACACTTATTACGTTACCTTTGCTGTTCCATATCTTGCGTTACCTTAGTTCCATCAGCCATTAGCATTAAAAGGAAATAAATAAACGTGAATTAAATATTCATTGATGCTCAGGCAGTTTTAGTTTCCTCAAACGTCAACCAAGTCACCATTGTACGCAGGAGTCCTTATTTCAAGTACAATTCATTATACCAGGTTCCCAAAACCTCCCAAAAAGCCACAAGACCAACACATGTCCAAGAGGTGACATTTATGTGATGCTTCTCCTCATAAAAGCAAGAGACAGGAAAAGGAGGGTTCTACCTTAAACACCCTAAAGCTTCACCCCAGCAACAGATGTCAGATTGACTGTTGTCACATTCCCCTGCTTGACTAGCTAGTTACAGGCAGCGCCCCCACAAAGGTAAGGCTCTGGAGGACATACCATACCAGTGGGTATTAAAGTAAAAAAAACCTTAGATACCAAAATGTAGTACTAGTATTCAAATACATTCCTTGAGGGACAGCTCCCAGACCTTCACATTAAATTAAAAGTCTGTGCATCTTGTGCATCTAAAGTTGTTTCCTGCATATCCTGTAAATCAAAAGGTATATAATTATTGGAAACTTGTCCGTTTATTGTCGTCTTTGTGGCAAATGGCCACCTTCAATTTCTAGTTGTCCTACGTACAACTCTAATCCTTAATGACTACTGCTTGCATTTTATGTTCCTTCAAACACACTACATTTTTGTCCCAACTGGCTCTGACATACCAACAGAGTTCAAACAGATATGGCCCACATAATTCAAGACACTATTCATAACAGCAGCAGCAAATATGTATTCTGTAAATGCAAGTAAACTGCTAGGAATAAAACTAACCTATAGCTTACTGTCATACTTATCCAGCACCAACATACAAATGGAAATATATTGCCTGTAGTCCTATACAACAAGATTGGTAGTTGATTTGCCTAGTATGTAATGCAAAGTGTAATGGACAAGAAGCCTACCAAATATTCAGTAACATATTCCCTTTCAGTATAAACTTCACACAAATATTCTCAGCACCTTCCATGGAAATGCAACCATGGAAAGTTCAGCCATTCCCATTCATCATGCCAACAGGAAACAGCGACATTCGTACAGCGCAGACCATGTACCAAATGTATGGTAGCTGGGAATTAAAATGCAATGGTCCTGCCTCAACTTGTGGATGAATTAATGTACCAAGATAACCCAAGTTAGATTTTATGTTAAGACAAACTATGACGTTTTCATCCAACCAAAACTAATTCTCATATGAAATTGCTCAAAACACCTACAGTCCTACATGGATCACAAAAGTTCCACTATAACACAAATAAAAAATAACTCTTCTAAAGAAAAAAAAACAGCAGATTAAATGCTCTACATTCAAGGCTTCACTTCGTACCACTCACATGTTTCATACAAGAAGGTCCCCCCAAGCAACAAGCATGCAAGCAGCCTCATGGGAACACAAGGCTGTGACGACAACTGCAAGTAAATCACTGAAAAAGACAAGAGTTTACCAACCACAGGTTTGTACCGATCAGTTCAAAGAATGAAAACCTCCAACATCCTGGGCAGATACATAAGATACTACCCAAAGTTAGGGGAAAGACTAAGACTGTAAAACATTACAGCTACCTTTCTAAAATCCTCACACACACCTAGAAAGACCTCTGTAACTGTTAAGACCTGCTTCCCAAAGTAGTAATCAATTATGCTGTCCTCCCAGAAACAAAACAGGATGTATAAAGCAGCACAAGAAGAAGCAGCAGCTGTCAACAGCACATCAGGAACTGAATATATTTGGACACATTCTCTGACCAACTGACTAATTACCGATCACCAGAGCAATATAGTAATCAGGGAGGTACAAATGTCGAGGACACAAATGAAAAGGCAGGAAGCAATGAACAGAATATCCAGGGAAAAGACAGTAAACACCAAAAACGAATTAACTGTCACACAAACTTGATTTGAAAGTAGGCC
>NC_061107.1:31938048-32001746 GCF_015104395.2 Macrobrachium nipponense | reverse complement strand
GGGACAAATTCGAAAGACACTGACCCCCAATCCTGGTGTGCTTCACATCATAGCTTAGACCGTGGGGCTCTCCTACCCTCTTGGAAGATGCCAAGGCCAGAGGGAAAACTGTCTTGAGCGTCATGTTCCTGTCAGTTGAGTGACGCATGGGTTCGTATGGACTCTTGGTGAAGCTCTTGAGAACCAAGGAAACATCCCACATCGGAGGCTTGAGCTCCCAAGGAGAACTCGACTGCTCATACCCCTTAACTAGCAAGGAAACTTCCCAGGAAGAGGAGATGTCAATACCTCTAAGGTGTAACACCAAACTCAGAGCCGTCCTGTAGCCTCTAATGGCAGAAAAGGACAAACGTTTCTTGTCTCTGAGGAATGTTAAAAAGTCTGCTATTCACTGAAGAGAGGTTGCGAGTGGAGAAAAACCCCGTTTACGACACCAATCACAGCAGATCGCCCATTTTCCTTGGTAAACCGTGGAGGTCGACTTTCTGAGACTTCTGGACATATGTCTTACAAATATGTAATGAAGGTGGGGGGGGGACATATGCCCTGCTGTTCTCTGAGAAAAGCCTCTCTGTCAGGGGAGATACTTGATACCCTCCAACCGTGAAGAGACAGGGATTCTACAGACTGGTGGAACCTTTCCGCATGGGGCTGACACAAGAGATGTTGCCAAGGGGGAATTTCCCTCGGAACCTTTAACAACAACGACAGCAGATCTGGGAACCATTTCGCCTGAGGCCACAGAGGGCCTACCAAAGTCATCCTGAGACCCTGTGAACTCATTAGCCTGTTCAGAACTTGACGAATCAAACAAAACGGAGGGAAGGCATAAACCTCCAGGTTGTCCCAGGGATGTTGGAATGCATCCTCTGCTAATGCTAAAGGGTCTGGAACCACTGAACAGAATATTTCCCGCTTCCTGTTGAAGTGAGTCGCAAAAAGGTCCAGCATGGGTCTCCCCCAAACCTGGAAGAGCTTGTCTGCTACCACTTGATGAAGGGACCATTCTGTGCCTAGGATCTGATCCTGACGACTGAGTTTGTTTGTTACCACATTCCGTTTGCCTGGGATATACCTGGCTGAGAGCTCTACCGAATTGCTGACCGCCCAGGAAGGCTGCCTTCAACTCCAAGACGTTGATATGTTGCTGTTTGTCCTCCAAACTCCAAATGGTTGAAGTGATGAGGCCGCCTAAATGAGGCCCCCAACCTGCGAGGGAGGCGTCTGAGAACAGAAGGAAGTTTGGTGGAAGAGAACCCAGAGGGACACCCTTCGAAAGATTCCAGTCATCCCACCACCAACGAAGGTCTTCTCTCACTTCCAGAAACAGAGGAACCTTTAACAGGGGTGAGTCGCCCACCGGAGACCAGAATTCTCCCAGTCTCCCTTGCAGAGACCAAAGATGAAGACCCCCATGAGGAACCAGCTTCTCCAGGGAAGACAACACTCCCAGAAGACCCTGCCACACGAGCTGACTGATGTGGCTCCGACAGGAAGTCGTGTGCCACCACTCGCACTTTCTCCAATCTCTGATCCGACAGGAAAACTTTTGCAACTGTCTTATCGATGACCATGCCCAGGTAGAGAATCCTTTGACTGGGTACGAGGTTTGACTTTTCCTGGTTGACTACAATGCCCAGTTCCAGACAGAATCGAAGTAGAAAATCACTGTCCTGCAGCAGCTTTTCCCTGGAAACTGCCAAGACCAACCAATCGTCGAGGTACCTCAGCAAATGGATCCCCTGAGCATAGGCCCAACTTGACACGAGAGAAGACCCTTGTGAACACTTGAGGGGCTGTTGTCAGCCCGAAGCATAGGACTTTGAACTCAATGACCTTGTCCTCAAGAGAGAAGCGAAGGAACTCCCTGGACGTCGGATGAATAGGGATTTGGAAGTATGCGTCCCTTAAGTCAATTGACAGCAAGAAGTCGCCTCCCCTCATGGCTGCCAACACCAAACGCAGGGTCTCCATCTTGAACTGTGTCTTCCTGATGAAGTGATTCAAGGTAGATAAGTTGATCAAAGGTCTCCATCCTCCCGACGCCTTGGACAACAAGATGTGACTGTAAAATCCCGGGGACGGATGCACCACTTCCTCTTATCGCATCCTTGTCCAGCATCTTCTGCACTTCCTCCCGAACAGCCAAGAACTTCAGAGAGTCTGGAGGATATGCCTTCCTGAGCTGTGGCTTGTCCGACAGAGGAGTTGAGAATTCAAATGACAGTAGGTACCCCACCCGAAGGACATCTACCACCCACTTCTCCGCCCCAAAACTCTGCCACTTGGCCCAATGGCCTGCCAGGCAACCCCCCACCTGTGGAACAGGAGAGGGAGAGGCGCCTAACCTACCAACGGCCCCCTTTACCTCTGCTCCTTGGGCCCCTTCTTGGCTTAAAGGAACGAGAGCGAAAGGGATGTTGGTCCTCTGACCTAGGCTGAGTCGAACTCCTCGATGGCCTACCAGGCGACGATCTTCCTGACTGCTACTGGACAGGGGGAGGAGGAGGAGGAGCCGGACGTCTCTGAGGACAAGACTTCGACTTGGACATGGCCTGGTGCACCAGTCTGTCTTTGGTGTCAGCCTGGCGCCGGGCTATCACATTTTTGAGTTTAGTCCAAGGAAACAAAAATTGGGACTCCAACAGATCTCTGTTTCTCAATGCCAGCAAGGACTCTGTGTCAACTGATCTCTCCTTCCTAGATAAAGCCGCGTCTCTTCTCATCAGGAGAAGGTTAGCCCATAAATTAACACTGAGGTAAGCCATATACAAAAACGCCTTGCCTCCAGACTGCAACAGACTGGCAAGCGAGGATGCACTCACCAATCACCAACCCCTCTGGGGACCTGTCAGAAGCTATCTTGGCAATGACCACAGACCAGAAGTCCAGCCAAGAAACAGTCTGCAACATGAGGCTGACGTAGATTCCAACGCTGAGGCATCTTGTGGAGACAAGGATGGAGGCCTGTATTATGATACACGCTGTAATTATGCATTCTGACATGTGCTGTAATCATGCAGTTTGGCATATTCAGTTACGGTACTATGTACGTAACTCTGATAATGTGCTGTGGTAATGATGTAGTGTTATGAAGTATGAAGTAACCATTATTGAACTGTTGGAAAATTAAGAAATGTATATTTCAACAAGAAGATTAATAGAGTCACAAAACCAGAAATAATCTTTGACACATAATGACTTGGGAAAATTCCTCAATAACCCTTGTAACTAAGTCCTTATTTTCCAAGTTCTACTTGACTAACTTGAGAGCATAGCTGCCTCTCAAAAGACTACCTGAACAAAGACTTGAAACTCGCTCAGTGATCCAAGACCAATTTGGCAATGTAAAAGTGCCTCCTACTTAACATGATGATGTCTAATAATACTGTACGTGAAAAGTATACATTAAAAATGAGACCAGTTCTTGGGTAACAATACCACAAAGCTGACTGCTTGGTGTCCTCTTTATGAGATAATTTACAGAAGGTCAATTTAGTTTTGCTACATATCCCATCTCCCATAATGCAATGCATAGGATAGAATCAAGTCCAGTTCATGAAGACAGAATATTCAGAATCCTGTAACATTAGCCATAGTTCTTTCATGCCTCTTGGAGAGTGAGGACAATTGGAGACACTAACATTTGAATTACAGTACATAACTGCGAAACTCTCCAAGGTAAGAAAGTATCTCACAACAGTCCTCCATTGTCAAGTTGAACGTTTTCCTGCATATATGATAAAACGTTTTGATCACTACAAGGAGAGTATTTCACCACCTTAACAACAGAAAGATCTCTTTAATTTGCTCTGAATATGGACTCCTTTTATGTGTTTGCTCAATCAGACACAAAGATTAGGTAATAATGAATAAATGTGTGTGGTTTATCAGTAATAAGACTGAAGTCTGTTTAAACCATTGCATCAGTAGAACATTTCAAAGCTACTTGAAGCTAACAAAGTGAGTACAATACTAGGCCTATATCTAGGTAAGGATAGTTTTGTGAATATTTACACTTATTACGTTACCTTTGCTGTTCCATATCTTGCGTTACCTTAGTTCCATCAGCCATTAGCATTAAAAGGAAGTAAATAAACGTGAATTAAATATTCATTGATGCTCAGGCAGTTTTAGTTTCCTCAAACGTCAACCAAGTCACCATTGTACGCAGGAGTCCTTATTTCAAGTACAATTCATTATACCAGGTTCCCAAAACCTCCCCAAAAAGCCACAAGACCAAACACACGTCCAAGAGGTGACATTTATGTGATGCTTCTCCTCATATGAGCAAGAGACAAGAAAAGGGGATGGCACCAATGCAGGGTACTACCTTAAACACCCTAAAGCTTCACCCCAGCCAACAGGTGTCAGATTGGACTGTTGTCACATTCCCCTGCTTTGACTGGCTAGTTACAGGCAGCGCCCCCAAAGGCTCTGGAGGACATACCATACCAGTGGTATTAAGGTAACCTTAGATACCAAAATGTAGTACTATTCAAATACATTCCTTGAGGGACAGCTCCCAGACCTTCACATTAAATTAAAACGTCTGTGCATCTAAAGTTGTTTCCTGCATATCCTGTAAATCAAAAGGTATACAATTATTGGAAACTTGTCCGTTTATTGTCGTCTTTGTGCAAATGGCCACCTTCAATTTCTAGTTGTCCTACGTACAACTCTAATCCTTAATGACTACTGCTTGCATTTTATGTTCCTTCAAACACACTACATTTTTGTCCCAACTGGCTCTGACATACCAACAGAGTTCAAACAGATATGGCCCACATAATTCAAGACACTATTCATAACAGCAGCAGCAAATATGTATTCTGTAAATGCAAGTAAACTGCTAGGAATAAAACTAACCTATAGCTTACTGTCATACTTATCCAGCACCAACATACAAATGGAAATATTATTGCCTGTAGTCCTATACAACAAGATTGGTAGTTGATTTGCCTAGTATGTAATGCAAAGTGTAATGGACAAGAAGCCTACCAAATATTCAATAACATATTCCCTTTCAGTATAAACTTCACACAGAAATATTCTCAGCACTTTCTTCCATGGCAGTGCAACAAAGGAAAGTTCAGCCATTCACATTCATCATGCCAACAGGAAACAGCGACATTCGTACAGCGCAGACCATGTACCAAATGTATGGTAGCTGGGAATTAAAATGCAATGGTCCTGCCTCAACTTGTGGATGAATTAATGTACCAAGATAACCCAAGTTAGATTTTATGTTAAGACAAACAATGACGTTTTCATCCAACCAAAACTAATTCTCATATAAAATTGCTCAAAACACCTACAGTCCTACATGGATCACAAAAGTTCCACTATAACACAAAATAAAAAATAACTCTTCTAAAGAAAAAACAGCAGATTAAATGCTCTACTTCAAGGCTTCACTTCGTACCACTCACATGTTTCATACAAGAAGGTCCCCCCAAGCAACAAGCATGCAAGCAGCCTCATGGGAACACAAGGCTGTGACGACAACTGCAAGTAAATCACTGAAAAAGACAAGAGTTTACCAACCACAGGTTTGTATCAATCAGTTCGAAGAATGAAAACCTCCAACATCCTAGGCAGATACATAAGATACTACCCAAAGTTAGGGGAAAGACTAGGACTGTAAAACATTACAGCTACCTTTCTAAAATCCTCACACACACCTAGAAAGACCTCTGTAACTGTTAAGACCTGCTTCCCAAAGTAGTAATCAATTATGCTGTCCTCCCAGAGACAAAACAGGATGTATAAAGCAGCACAAGAAGAAGCAGCAGTTGTCAACAGCACATCAGGAACTGAATACTTTTGGACACATTCTCTGACCAACTGACCTAATTACCGATCACCAGAGCAATATAGTAATCAGGGAGGTACAACTGTCGAGACACAACTGAAAAGGCAGGAAGCAATGAACAGAATATCCAGGGAAAAGACAGTAAACATCAAAAATGAATTATCTGTCAAAAAAAACTTGATTTGAAAGTAGGCCTATGCAGGATTCCAGAGTAGGGAAGGACCCGACCTAAATTGTGTAGCAGCTGGCGTCAACATCAACCCTTACAATTGCACACTGAACATAAAATGCTTTATCACTTACAAGGAAGCATAGAGCAAAACATGGCAGTAGCTAGTACAATCTTTAAGGTTTGCCAACCAGCATACATATAGGCCTACAATCTTCATCTGTGCTCCATTCCTAAGAGTATTCATTCTCTGTGAACTTGTAGACTTATGAATGAGTTCCACAAAAATTAGAAACATCCAACCTACGAAGGAACCTGCTCGTTTTGCACAGGCACTAAGTGTACAAGCACACCATCCTGCTTCAGTGACTTCGTGTTAACCCAAGACTGAAAGTGATGCATGCTTGCAGACAACTTTTCCCTAATTTGATTTCTACTTCTTACTAACACAAAAATACACAGTAAAACTTTCATGACAAATATAACTGCCTTTTTTCTAGTTTGAAAACACTCAAGAGAGTGAGCTGCTACCTACAAAATCTATCAACTACCAATTCAAACAGCTAATCAAAATAGCTTTCATAAACACTGAAAGGAATGTGCACTGCCAACAAAGGAGTCAGACGTCACAAGAGGAGATCCCATGATGACATCAGAAGTTGTTCTGTCGTATGCTACTCAACAGAAGATGTCTTGCGATGACAGAACGCCTAACGGCCGCCCACCAAAAAAGGTGGCGACTGACTTGAAATTCAAGATTCCAAAGAACATGATGGTGTTCATTCAAAAGAAGTACCAGAAGGTAAAGGAAAATACAGAAAGAGGAGATCAATCATTCGACAAACGGATAAATTAACAAATTTAATCAATAAAAATAAACAAGGGAAATTTGCTTGATTTGGCTTCTTTTAAAATTAGGATATAAAGAGACAAACAAACTCATTGAATACCTATAGAACTACGTATTAGATTTCGTAAGGTTTGACGATGCCTTCATTCCAGACATTGTAGGACACTCTTCAATGCAGTGCATTATTCACAGCTCTTCGTTCTCCCAGTGTGAGCATTCAAATGCTATAAGTTCTTTAAATTCTTTAATAAGTGATGTTGCTATTAGTTTTGTCCTTCATTATTCTGCTCTGCGTCAAAACAGTTAAGTCATATTTAAGATTACAGATTTCTCAAAAGGAAAGCTTGACAAAAATTGTGTATACATTTCTTCAAAGGCTTTCTTCAAGGCTAACTTGAGACTTGCATACACATAAGTTAACCCATTTTTGAAGGTTAAAACAAAGAATCTGCTATTATAATAATAACAATAATAATAATAATAATAATAATAATAATAATAATAATAATAATAATAATAATAATAATAATATGTGGAGCTTTGGCAGAGTGGGTTAGGTCGTCAATGGACTAGTTAAGAAACATTGGGGCTGGTCAGTTGTTGGATGGGTGACCGCTCTCCTCTGCATTGATTCCTTGGGGAAGGATCTTTACCATAATTTCCACAGTCTACTCAGCTGTAAATGTACCTATTCCTGATTGGGTAGGGTCCAGCTATGGGTTGAATAGCAAAAATCAGTAATGATGGAAAGAAATGATTTGTTTGTATGGTGTTTTTACGTTGCATGGAACCAGTCATTATTCAGCAACGGGGCCAGTGGCTTTAAGTGACTTCCGAAACGTCGAGAGTGAACTTCTATCACCAGAAATACACATCTCTCACTCCTCAATGGAATGGCTGAGAATCAAACCCGCGACCACTGAGGTGGGATGCAAACACCATACCAACCACGCCACCGAGGCGCTTAGGAAAGAAATGAAGGATTAAACGACGACGAAGTAAATGGAACCTTTGGCAATATGAATGAATAATTAATAATTATCTGGCGTCGTGACTACCAGGATCATTGACGCCGAATGAAGCCATTTGGACAACCAATTTGGGAAAAATCCACGCACACATCATATAAACTCTTAAAGTTTCGCATCAGTTATTGTACTATAGCTAGCGCAAAGATGCTAATTACGCATTAAACACCACCAAAGCTAAATTATTATTATTATTATAAAATAGTTTAACCAGGCCACGGAGCTGACCTTCAGCTCCAATGGGGCCAGCCCAAAGGATTAGATAAAATGCAAGGTCAAGGCCAAAAGCCACGAGCTTGGACCAAACAGGTCTTATAGGATAATAAATAATGAATTAAGATTAAATAAAAAATTGCACAGAGGCAAAGGCTTTCATACTAGAACACAAACAGGCAATAAATACATTTATTCACGTTTCCATACATTCATTCTAAAAAACCAAAGCTAAAAACTACACACATACATGAAAGCGAAATACCTAAATTTCGTTAAAAACTCCAACTTCTTTTAAAAAATTAACCACACTCTCATAATCATGCTGCGCTTCTTCACCCAATATCTTTGTCAAACTGTAACTACCATCTCTATCTCTTTTGTCTTTAAAGTGCTGCTCTCTCAGTTCCCGATGACTAGGACATTCAACTAGCAAATGCTTAATAGTCATCGGGACGAGACAGTCATCACAGTAAGGTTGGTATTCACCACTCATGAGATACCCATGTGTCAATCTTGTATGTCCTATACGGAGGCGGCATATCGTTACTTCCCATTTCCTAGGCATAGATTCATATTTCCAAGGGTGTGTACGTGTGGCAAACTCTTCCATTTTATTTGGTCCTGCTTCGTTCCATTGCTGTTCCCATAATCTTGCAATGAACTTTGATATACTAGGAAAAAAGTCTCTATATGGTACAGCAATTGGTCTTGGTATCATATTGGTTGCTGCTGATTTAGCTAGTTGGTCTGCTTTTTCATTTCCATATATATTTACATGCGCTGGGACCCAGCAAAAAGATATAGTAATCCCTCTACGTTGATGTAGAAATAGGCTACCCACTGTGAGATTTTCAGTGTAATTGGATGATCAGTATAAAAAATTTCAAGTGCCTGTAATGCACTTTTGGAATCACAAAAGATGGTGATATTAGTGGAATTCTGGAGGGTTGCAATATGTTCCAATGCTGTTAAAATTCCATACAGTTCCGCTGTGAAGTTCGATGCTACGATGGGTAGTGCTCCTCTGTGACTAAAATCATCACTAAAAACTCCATATCCGACTCCATCATCAGTTTTGGAGCCATCAGTAAAAACAAATGTTGAGCCTGAGTGCTCTGCAGCATGTTCTAAAAATGATACTCTGATTTCTGCATCTGATTTTTCTCTTTTAATACCTTTAAAATATTTACAAAATTTGATTACAGGTAATTTCCATGCTGGGGTAATTGGTAAATTAACTGGACATACAGGATTTCTTGACATATTCATTTTTTCCAAGATCTTTTTCACTCTAAAACTAAAAGGCTTAGGAAACCTTGGATGATTTTCATAAAATTTGTTGAAAGAATTTCTATTTGCTGCTTCAAAGGCTTTAGAGTTGGGGATTCTCTGAACCCTAAACCAATATCTGATACTTGATGATTGGCGATATAACTCTAGTGGGATTTCTCCCGCATCAATTAATAAACTTAAGATGGGAGAAGATCGAAAGGCACCTGTTGCCAAGCGTATACCGGTATGATGTACTGAATCTAAAATAGCAAGACGATTAGATGAAGCAGAAGAATATATTTCACATCCATAAAGTAATTTTGAAATAATAAGTGATTTGTGTAGCTTTAAAACTGTCTGCACCCCAGTTGGTATTAGATAATACTTTCAAAATACTTAAAGCTTCAAGGCACTTGGTTTTAATATGTTTCAGATGGGGAAGCCAATTGAGTTTTTTGTCGAATATGAGACCTAAGAAGCGTACCTCTTCAACACAGGGTATTCTATGGTTGTACAGATAAAGGTCTAGGTCGGGGTGTACTCCCCGAAGGTGGCAAAAATGCATAACAGTGGTCTTACTGGCTGATATTTTAAATCCCTGTTGTTCAGCCCAGTTTACTATCTTATTTATTGTCAATTGTAATTTCCTTTCTGCAACTGACATTCGTGATGCAGCAACAGATATTGAAAGATCGTCTACGAATAGGGTACTCAATACATCCTTGGGTATAACAGACGCCACTCCATTTATTGCTAACGCAAAAAGTGTGACACTAAGCACACTCCCTTGTGGGACACCCTCTTCTTGGCATCTTCTATCTGATAATGTGCTGCCCACTTTAACTTGAAAATATCTACATTTCAAGAATGCTTTAATGAATAGGGGCAATTTTCCTCGTAGACCACAGGTATGAATTGTCTTAAGAATGCCATGCCTCCAAGCAGTATCATAAGCTTTCTCAATATGAAAAAAAATAGTTATATGGTGCTGCTTGGAGGCAAATGCTTCACATATGGAGGTTTCCAGCTGCAGTAGGACATCTACTGCCGAGTGCATCTTTCTAAATCCACATTGTGAGGGTGAGAAGATACCATTACGCTCTAAATACCAGACAAATCTTGTATTCACCATTTTTTCCATCAACTTGCATAAACAGCAAGTTAGTGCTATTGGTCGATAACTAGCCACTGAAAAAGGGTCTTTACCTGGTTTAACAAAAGGTAATACAAAAGCCAATTCCCATATGACTGGGTAGCTACTTTCATGCCATAATCTGTTAATTATACTTATTATAAATAGTTTTGTATTTTTTGAAATATGCCTAAACATTTGATAGGGAATTTCATCCGGACCAGGGGCAGTGTTAGTGCTGCTGGCCAAGGCAGCATCAAATTCCCTTTCTGTAAAGGGTAAATTATATGGCTCTATCTTATCTGTGGAAAAGTCTAATCGCAGTTGTTCTTCTCTTCTTCTATATTGATATCCAGGGGAACTGTCAGATTTTTTTTAAACTTGGGCAAAATGATCGGCGAGTTTATCACTTACATCTTTTGCGTCTGCGATGAGGTTGTCATTAACTTTAAGTACTGGGGGAGGACTGGGAGTAAATTTCCCAGCAATCTTTTTTATTTTCTTCCATATACTGCAGATAGGTGTTCGGTGGTTAATGGACGATACAAATGACGCCCATGACTGCCTTCTACCAGTTTTCATTGCATTTCGAAAACGCGCTCTATTCTGTTTGTATATTATCATGTTTGCTATAGTTCGGTGTCTACGATAACGTGTAAGTGATGTTCTTGTGACTCGGTGTAACAGTGTGAGCTCTTCACACCACCACGGGACTGGGCGTCGCCTGAAAAGACCTGTAGTTTTTGGTATAGAATGTATACCTGCTGTATGGAATGTCCCATTTAATAAATCGATTGCATCATCTGCCGTTGGGAAGTCATTTGTGTCACTTTCTATTTCGCTTAGTTCTTGAAATTTGTTCCAATCTGCTTTTTCAACATTCCACCTTGGAGATCTTTGAACTGGTGGGTCATCATTGGAATTTATTATTATGGGAGCATGGTCACTGCTTTGCCAGTCATCATTCGTCTTCCATCTGAAATCCATCGTGCAATTGGAACTAGATATTGTAAGGTCTAAGCATGAGACTGTACCTGTCTGGATATGGTAATGAGTGGGTTCTCCGGTATTTAAAAGTCCTAAATCTTCATTTTCTATTATGGAAGCTATAACATTCCCTTTTTGATTTGATGTCACATCTCCCCACAAAGGATGTCTGCCATTTAAGTCTCCCATGAGAAGAAATGGTCGTGGAAGCTGATGAAGTAAATCAATTAGTTCTTCTCGAGTGATGGGATTGTTTGGTGGAAGATAAAGGGAACAGAGTGTGTATTTTCGTCTTAGGTGAATTTGAACCGCAACAGCCTGTAAAGGAGTATTTAGTGGGATTGGAAAATGAGGAAGGTCCCTGCGAACATAAATAAGGCAACCTCCATGTCTTCCCACTTCCAAATTATATTGTGTTCTATATGATATATACTCTCTAGAGCAAGGTGTGTGGACATCAAGCATTGTTTCTTGTAAACATACAGCAATAGGGGAGTATTTATAGAGTAACACTTTAAGTTCCTCATATTTTGCACGAAGTCCCTGACAATTCCACTGTAAAATTGAAGAGAAGGTGTCTAGGTTTTGGAGGGTAGCCCTCTATTCAAGGTCATTTTTGAATGCTTAGTGGATGGGAAGCTTTGCTTGTATATTTTTGATGACGATTGTTTTTCTTCGCCAGTTTGCTCATCGATTTTGGTTTTATCTTTTGTTGGAGTTAATGGAGGAGAGGATGAGGGTGTTCTTACCCTCTTCATTTGTTTTTTTCCCTCTAATTCCATTAAATCAGGCAGAGATTCTGCCTGAGATGATGCAGAAGGTGGAGTAGAGGGAGGTTTGAGGGAGATATCCAGTTTGTTATATGGAATGTTTATTTTATCCGTCTTTGCCGATTGTGCTCTAACCTTACTAGGCTGAGCACTTGGCCCAGTATGTCGGGCCACAGGAGTGGAAGCATCCTTTATTGAGGATGAGGAAGGATCAGCAGATTGGAGTGGAGCCCTAGTGGTGGAATGTTGAACCACATGGGCTGAGGCATCCTTCATTGAGGATGAGGAAGGAGTAATGGATTGAAGTGGAGCCCTTGTGGTAGTAAGGGCTTTAGAATAACTCTTGGCTCTTCCCAAGAGTCGTCTTGCATGTCCAATACTGATGTGCTCTGTATATGCTTTATTAACTGCTGCTGTTTCAACTTTAAATTCTTCACATATTTTATCAACTGATTTGTGCTCTAGCTGACAATTAATGCATTTAGGTATATCTGAGCATGGGCCATGTTCTAGGGCAGAGCAATTATTACACATCTTATTATTTTTACAAACTTTAGATGGATGACCAAACTTAAAACAATTAAAACATTGTAATGCTTTTGGTTGAAAAGGTCTAACTCGCACTCTTTCATTTTCTATTACTATATGAGATGGTACATTACTGTCTTCAAAGGTAAAAAACATCATGTTGCCATTTGGGACCTTTTTCACTTTCCATACAGTTGGTGGACACACATCTAAAATTTCTTCTTCAGTAAACTCGTACAAGTCTCTATCAAAAACAACACCTCATCCATAGCTAAAATTTAGGTTAGGACTAATTTTCTCTATTATATCGTTGTTATCAACTTTCATCATTGTTAGCATCTGTGACTGAGTTTTAGATTTTGCATGAATAAGTACAGAGCTCTTACCAAATCTAGTAATGTCACCACTCATTATGCCACCTATTTTTTGCTGTAGGTACTTACTAAACTTGTAATAGTTGAAGTTCTCCTCCTTGGCTTTAACTACCAGCCATTTAGGAGGTTGGGGGACTCTTATTTTGTCAACGTTGCTACTATTGGAGTTGATTGGATTCCATTCTGCAGGTTTATAAATGTCTAAGTTTCTTGGGGCTTTATCCGTCAAGGCTCCTTTAACTAATGAGTTCCACACATTCAAGGTATCAATACTACAGGTTGCTTTAAAAGCATCTTCATGTTTATCAAATGTTACCCAAGCTTCCCGTTTTCCTTCTGCGTCAAGAAAGTTCATACGAATCTCTGCTATATTGCCAAACATGTTCAAAGATGTCGAGATATCCTCATAGTTACACTGAAGTGGAATATTTTTCATATGTATAACTTTCAAATGCGTCACTCTACTATTATTGGCATCTGGGGGGTTCAAAGAATGGTCTTTGTTTGAGCCAGAAGTCGTCAACGGTGCCAGAGAGTCCATTTTCCCAGGGGATGTAGGTTCATAGTCCGGATCCATATTTGGTTTACTAAAAAAAAAAAGAAATAAAACTCTTACTACTTGGTTATATCAAGAAAGTATCGTGAGTCACTCAGGTATCCACATTCTCCACCAATGGCACTAGTGAGAGTTGACTCCCAATGGTCCACCCCATACCCTACCCATACAGGATAGCACCAATACGTTTGTGGTGGCCCAGGTATAAGCCAATCCGCCTGCTGGGAGCTCAGATTCCACTAATGGGAATCAACTCCCCACCACAAACGTATTGGTGGGCTTCCGGACAAAAGCCAGGAGTCCCACCCCCAGAAAACCAGCTCCCCCTGGATTCCGATGAGCCAGTCCCTGGAGATGGTTCCGCCCATCAGGTGGTAACTCAACCACCACAACTCCCACTATTAGCTTCAAATGCAAACCCTTCCTAACCAACGATCCCTTCTCAGACTCACCTAGTAGTTAAATTAGACGAAAGTGGAAATGTCCACACCATTTATTGCCAAAAGTTTGTAGGCGTTCCGTCAGGATCCGGCCTTCACACGAGTGAAGGCAGGATCCCTTACCCCCTCACCACGTGAAGGAACCTACTCGAGGGGACCTTTGGCAATAGAGGAGCTTTGTCCGGCAGCCAAGTAATCAGCCCAATTGAAGGGGAAGATGGTCAGGTACTTGGAGGTCGTCATCCAGCAACTGACCACTGCAACGACAGTAACAAACAGCCAGAGACTGGAGCTATAGAAACAAATTCAAGGAAAATATGGACAACAGAAGGAAATATGGGGATGCTACATCAGAAGCAACCCAACGGAGAGAGTATATAGAAGAAGGTTGGTCAACGTCTGGAATGAGAGGAATAACACCCCCCAAACAGAGCAGAGGCTGGCAGACCAAGTAAGAAACATAAAGAAAAAGAACTGGCTCTCCCCAACAGAAAGAGAAGAAATGGAAAGGGAAATGACACACGGCAACGAATTACAAGAAGACGAACTGAGAGACGATGCCACAGAAGACGACCGGGATGATAAGGTATCAAACAACAACACATGAAGAAACACCGACGAAATAACAGATAGAACAGAATGGGTAGAAAAGATCAGGCAATGGATGGAGCCAGATACAAAGAGAACAAAGATTCCCTCCATGAAAGCCTACAACACCAAGAAATTAAGGGAGAAAACAAGTGAGGTCAATGAAATAATAAGAATAATACACACCACCAGTATCACAGAAACAAATAACTTGGCATATGCAGGAGCAAGATTAGTAGCAGAACTGATGGGGATATGAACACCAACACAACCAACCCAACAGAAACCAAAACAGCAACCGCCTTGGAAAAGGCGCCTGGAAAAGCAAATCATGGTGATGGTATCTGACTTGAGTTAACTGAAAGAGATGGCAGAAAAAAGGCTAAGAGGCAAGAAAACAAGGGAGGAACTCAACGAGAAATACAAAGTACAGGAGAGGGAACTAAACAACACAATAGAAGATGTAAAACAGAGGCTTAAGGCCAAAGCACATAAGATCCAACAGTACATGAGCAGGAATAAGGGATACCAACAGAACAAACTATTCGGAACCAACCAGAAAAGACTATAGTACAGCCAACTAAGAGGGTGTATGGATTGGGTAGATACAAAGTCACCAAGTGCCACATGAATACTTTATTGAGTAACATTCAGCCTGTAAACAAGTTTCCAAATTAAAACAAACCTCCAAATTGTAAATAGACACTTAAAATGTAATCCTAATAAAATATGCAAAACAACACAGCAATATTCGTAAAATCAAATATAAAATGTAAGCAGTCTATTGTACTCAACACAGCAATAACACTAACTCCATTACAAATACAAACATACAGGATATCCCATTATAACATTTCCAAATCCATCATAAATATAAGTACATATGATTAATCAATACAGTAACTTACACCTTGGCGCTCCTTATCAAACTCCCATACATGCTTAACCGGTGCAATGCTGGCCATACACCTCTGCCAGTACACTCTGGACGTATTACCTCTACAAATAAACAAAAACAGAAATCAGCCTACATTTGCACCCCCTTCTAGGAGGCCAACCGACACCTGTCAACACACACACAGAAATGACGGCCGGCAGCCGCCTCGCCCACCTCCTGATTCCCCAACAAAACACCATCACCTTGAGCAATAACTTGTTTCTAATATTATTCATAATTTGTTTAACATTAATTTTCTGTATTATGTAATGTTACAAACAAAATATACAATTATAAATAATTATGATTACATCATACACTCCCCCCACCATAACTCAACATTCACCACGCTCTTCAACAGGAAGTAAAACTATCAGTCTATGAGCGGACTGTTTAATTAACATATCGGTTTGACCTTTGTACTGTGGACCTGGTTTATGCACTTTATACCTCAAGGTTACATGTCGTACATGACCATCACTTCCAGGTACAGCTACGGCAACTTCGGCCATTTTCCATGCACCCTTTACAATACTGTTTTCCTGTATAAGTACAATATCACCTGGTCTTAAATTTCTACGCCGAGTATGCCATTTTTGCCTAACTAAAAGTGAAGAAAAATCATCTCGATGCCACCTCTTCCAAAAAGAATTTACAATCTTCTGCATAAACTGAAAACTTTGCCTTGGATTATTACTTTCATCCCATAATCCACTTGGGACTCTGACACCTGTATGACCTAAGAGCAAGTCATTAGGGCAAAGATAAATGCCCAAACTGGGATCAAACCCTGGTTTGAGACCAATTGGACGGCTATTCATTAAATTGGCAATCTCAAACATACAAGTCTGAAGCTCACTCCATGAAAGAATATTAGTACCAACAGACATCATAATACATCTCTTTACAGACTTTATCAGAGATTCGCTGCACCCATTCTCCCATGGAGCATCTGCAGACTTGTTGAATGTCCAACTCATTCCGAAAACACTACCAAACTCTGAAATTTGTGTCATATTCCAGTTCCTGGCCATAGTTCGCAATTCTTTGTTAGCTGCTACTAACTGTGTGCCTCCATCTGAATGCATATGCTTTGGAAATCCTCTTATGGAGACAAACCCACGTAATGTCATTAAAAAATTCTCTGTATCATAACCCTCTGCTAAATCTAAGTACACAGCTCTACTCACCATACAATTAAAGATTATCCCATAAACCCTTTTTCTAGTGCGCCTCTTGACCGTGTCTTTCACAATAAATGGTCCAAACAAATCAATAGCTGTATTAAAAAAGGGTGGGGCGGGTTGAAGTCTCTCAGATGGACACTGACCCATGCATTGCTCTTCAGTCTTCTTAGCCAATTTACGACAAATGACACACCGAGCCTTCACTGACTTCATAAGTTTCCTGGCTCCAGGCACCCAAAACTTGGATTGCAATTTGGCTAAGGTTACCTCTACACCAGCATGATCTATCTCATGGATGTGTTTAACATACAATCTTGTGAATGAATGCCTCACAGGTAACAACACAAATGTACTCCTGTTCCAATTATCCTTCAGCCATACTGAAATCCTTTGACCAACACATATTAAACCTTCCTCATTCATCACAGCTCCAAGTCTCTCATATCTCTTTTCCCAGTCACCTGCTAGTCTTCTGGACCCACCCCGCCCATATATCCTCTGCTACTTTCATATCATCTGAGTGAGGAACCAAAAAGACACCTTTAAATGACCTCAACCTAACTGCCTTCAAAACTCTTGGCAGTCACTCTTAAAAGCTTACTGTAACTACCATATCTATTTACATCAATTATAACAGTATTATCCCTATATAGATTATTTACAATTTTGACTGGAGCAATATCTGGTAGTTCGAGATCATTTGACTGACTGATGGGCCATTCACTAACAGGTAAACACATAAATGGGGGTCCATTCTGTCATAAAGAATCAGAATCTAAAAGCATAGGGTGTGTAGGCCTTGTAGTTAAGTCTGCTGGATTATTTCCTGAGGATGTCCAAAACCATTCAACAGATTTTGATTTAGTTTGAATTTCTGCTACTCTAGTAGCGACAAAAATATTAAAACTGCTTGACTTATTACAAATTTGTGCTCTGACAATAGATGAATCAATAATATGTATGATTGACTCAAGTTCAATGTCTATTTCCTTCTCAATCACAGTCCTCAACCGGCAGGCCAACACAGTCCCACACAACTCTAACTGTGGGATGGTGAGCTGTCGAGTAGGGGCAATCCTATTCTTTGCCATCAAGAGTTTACTTACAAAGGGTCCTTCCCTCACTTTCCACCTCAAGTACGCACAGGCTCCATAAGCTAACTTACTTGCATCTGCAAAAATGACTAAATCAGGCTTACCAACGGCGTCTTTAGGCTTCACACATCTATGGAATGTCAGTTTCTAACTCATACATTTCTTTAAATAACTTTCTCCATCTTTCATACATATACTATGGCATTGCTTCATCCCAAGCTAATCTTCGCTCATTTTCACTGATGGTGGTTAGTAAATCTCGCATAAGCAACTTTGCTTTCAAGGTGAATGGCACAATGAACCCAAGGGGATCATATACCGAAGCAGTTTGACGGAGTACCATCCTTCGATTTAACGTATTTGGGAGTTTCTCATCGATTTCTGATTTCTTTATGGGTGGCTCCATTCGAATATTTTTTACTTTCTTAGAGAAACTTATCTTTATCACAGAAAAACAGGTCCTCCTTAGGATTCCAGTTCAACCCCAGTACCTTTTCCTTATCAGTTTTCAAGATGTTAAGAAAATTATCTTCTGGACTCTCACCTGACATAACCCAGTGCTTGATCTGAAATCCTCCCCGAGATAATATTGCATTAGCTTCTACAATACTTCTCTTAGCCCTTTCAACCGTCGATACACTTGACAGTATATCATCAACATACGAGTTGCGATTGATCAACTCTGCAGTTAAGGGAAAGGATTCATCCATCTCGGTGGTTTTCCGTAAGGCTATCATTGCTATTATGCCACTAGGTCTATCACCAAAGGTCACAGTAGTAAGCACATAGTGATCTGGCTCTCTGTCAGTTTCTAAGTCCCGCCACAAAAACCTATGAGTATGTTGATCAAGTTCTGAAATTCGTACAGAGTTGTACATTTTCTTAATATCTGCTACGAGGGCCACAGCATGTTGCCTAAAACGTATCAGTATAGCAATCATGTTGTTTAGCACATCAGGGCCCTTTGCAAAGTAATCATTAAGTACGTGACCAAGGTAAGGGGAAGAAGAGTTGAACACAATTCTCAAAGGGGTAGAAACTGAGTCTGGCTTGTGGACTTCATGGTGGGGCAAGTAGTGAACGGGACCATTATAATTACTTATCTCATCTATGTTCAATTTTCTAGCAACTTCCCTATGAACCATATCTAAAATCTGATCATTATATTTTTTTAGAGTAATCGCTCCCGAGCTTTATTAACCTTCGTTCAGTAGATTTTAGTCTTCCATATGCAAGGGAAACATTATTAGGGAGTTTGTTAGGATCCTTAATCCATGGATAGCTTGCAATCCAATACCCATTTATTGAATCATAATCAAGTCCTCCTTCTATCTGTTTTAATTCCATTTCCTCCTTCAAGCTATGTTCCCCACTCAATGAACACTTCCCACATTTACAACCACTACATTTAGGTATACATGAAGTTCCAAAATTTTCAACTGAAAAAAAATCTTCTAACTGTTTTGAGAGGTTCTCACTGTATCGTGGTATGATGTCATTGACCTCAGTAGCTACAGTCATGTGGCTAATCCTTACCGTTAAGACACTATTAGTACCCATATTCTTATTCATAACTGGATATGAACCTCTTACACACATTCCAAAATTGTTTTGCATTAGCTGTAAGGTATCAATGGTTCTAACCACTTGAGGTATCATGCTACTGTGATCCACGCCAATTAACAAATCTACCTTGCCTGTTGGCCGACAAATGTTCCACTCCTCTACACCAAATAATTTAGCTATCAATGTGGTGTCAAATTCTGCAATGTCAGATGTAATTTCATTGATACCACAAGCTTCAATAGTCCATTCAGTACCAGTCAAATCAGTAATTGGCACATTATAAACTTTACTGTCAAACAGCTCAGTGCTATTTCCAACTTTAGTTACAGTGAGACTTACATCTTTCCCTTTCAAACCCAACTTGTTTGCCATCCGATGCGTAATCATGGTTAAATTTGAACCTGTATCCCACAATGTTGCCACCTTTTGCCCTTTACTCTGCATATGCCCAATCATCAACAATACTCCCTCCCTCGACAATAAGTTATTTGATCCCTGTACTCGACTGGTGAAATAATTTTGTACAAACAAAGAATGGAGAATAGGGTGGTGAGGTCTGCCGCATACTTCATTATTTTGATCTTTAATATGACATAACTCTCTGTTCAAACAGTCACTACTGACATGTCCCTTTCGTGAGCAGATGAAGCATACTCTATTGCTTTTTAACAGCTCATATTTAGATTTATTATCCAAGTGCTGAAACCCTGAACAATCCAAAATGCTATGGGAAGCTGTACCATGAAACCAACAGTTCTTATTAATGTTAGGTGACATGTTAGGTCTACTCCTAGCTTGATTTGATAAGTTTGAAGCAATTTGGTTCATGTTTACAATACATTCATTTAATTGTTGTTGTTGTGACTCTTGGTTTTCTCTTAACTGCTTAATTGCTTCATTCAAATTATCTGAATAACAGTGATCCTCATGAGTCGCATTGTGCACTGCTGCCCTATCAGTAGTTGTACTTGACCTCACTCCTTCCTGCACATACTCTATTACCTTCCTTTCTTTTTCTAAAAATTCTAATAATTTTCCAAATTCCTTCTCACTTTGGGACTCACTAGCTTTTAAAACCCATTCCCTTTTCAATGTTGGGGGTAAGAGCTTTTCTACTAAGCTAATTACAGTAGTGTTATTCATTTCTGATTTAAGATCTAGCTTACACATATCAAGCCATCCCCTCTCCACAGTATTCACCAATTCCACAAGTTTTTTGTTGTTGCCTTTAAGGGCTCTTATCTCACACAAAACAGAGTCCACCACCTTTGTTACATTTCCAAATTTTTCATCAAGTCTGGCCATCATCTTATGGAAATCATCATCAACCCCAAGTACCACTTTCAAGGCTTCGCCTAACAAACACTGCTTAAGGACATATGGATCCTCCCCATAGTTCTTAATCATTAATCTGTCAAAGTCCTTTCTAAAGGATGGGTACAGCCTTATTTGTGTTATCAAATCTAGGAGGTTCAAGCTTCTTAACTATAAACTTTGTGTTGTCTGTTTTTTGCTTACCCTTTTCACTGTATTTTCGCAAGTATTTGAGAATGTGCCTTACATTTCAACCTATACACTTCAATTATATAATCCTCAGCCGATTCTAATAGGCTAACATAATTCTCATGAGACTCATCAATGCACGAAATAAACTCATCATTAGCCTTTTCTAACCTCTTATAGGCGTCACAGACCTCATCAAATGCAGGCTTCAAAATCTCTGTCGAGTCGTCTTGCTTCACAATCTCGTCGAACAGTTTCAGGGCTCGGTTGAATTTCCTCCTCTCCGATGTACGCACTGTCTTGGCTCGATCCATCTTGACTAGCAGGGATGTGTAGAATGTCCAATCAAAATTCCCTCAACCATGGGTAGCAGGTGCTGAATTGTATGGATCGGGTAGATACAAAGTCACCAAGTGCCAGATGAATACTTTATTGAGTAACATTCAGCCTGTAAACAAGTTTCCAAATTAAAACAAACCTCCAAATTGTAAATAGACACTTAAAATGTAATCCTAATAAAATATGCAAAACAACACAGCAATATTCGTAAAATCAAATATAAAATGTAAGCAGTCTATTGTACTCAACACAGCAATAACACTAACTCCATTACAAATACAAACATACAGGATATCCCATTATAACATTTCCAAATCCATCATAAATATAAGTACATATGATTAATCAATACAGTAACTTACACCTTGGCGCTCCATATCAAACTCCCATATATGCTTAACCGGTGCAATGCTGGCCATACACCTCTGCCAGTACACTCTGGATGTATTACCTCTACAAATAAACAAAAACAGAAATCAGCCTACATTTGCACCCCCGGCTAGGAGGCCAACCGACACCTGTCGACACACACACAGAAATGACGGCCGGCGGCCGCCTCGCCCACCTCCTGATTCCCCAACAAAACACCATCACCTTGAGCAATAACTTGTTTCTAATATTATTCATAATTTGTTTAACATTAATTTTCTGTATTATGTAATGTTACAAACAAAATATACAATTATAAATAATTATGATTACATCATACAGAGGGGAAGACAACCACCATGAAATTTCTGAAGCCAAACCAAGTAAGAGACTCTGGGAAAACATATGGAACAATCAGGTATCACACAACAAACATGCAACATGGCTCCAGGAAGTCATGGAAGAAGAAACAGGGAGAATAAAACAAAGATTCACTGAGATCACGCAAACACAGTCAAACACCAACTAAAGAAAATGGCCAACTAGAAAGCCCCAGGTCCCGATGAAGTCCATGGATACTGGCTCAAAAACTTCAAGGCCCTACACCCACTAATAGCAGAACACCACCAGCATTGTATCACAAATCACCATGTACCCAAACGGATGACCACAGGGAGAACATCCTTAGTTCAAAAAGATAAGAGTAAGGGATATATAGCCAGTAACTACAGGCCTATCACCTGCCTACCAATAATGTGGAAGTTACTAACAGGTATCATCAGCGAAAGGCTATACAACTAACTGGAGGAGACAAACAACATCCCCCCCCAACAGAAAGGCTGCAGAAGGAAGTGTAAGGGCACAAAATACCAGCTTCTGATAGACAAAATGGTAATGAAAAACAGTAGAAGGAAAACCAACCTAAGCATGGGCATGGACTGACTATAAGAAAGCCCTCGACATGATACCACACACATGGCTAATAGAATGCCTGAAAATATAAGGGGCAGAGGAAAATACCATCAGCTTCCTCAAAAATACAACGCACAACTTTACAAGCTCTGGAATAAGACTAGCAGAGGTTAATATCAGAAGAGGGATCTTACAAGGTGACTCACTGTCCCCATTACTGTTCGTAGTAGCCATGATTCCCAAGACAAAAGAACTGCAGAAGATGGATGCTGGATGCTAACTCGAGAAAAGAGGCAACAGAATTAACCATCTGATGTTCATGGACATGAAGCTGTATGGAAAGAGCATCAAGGAAATAGATACCCTAATCCAGTGCAAGGATTGTATCTGGGGACATCAGGGTGGAGTTTGGAATAAAAAAATGTGCCTTAGTCAACATACAAAAGGGCAAAGTAACAAGGACTGAAGGGATAAAGCTACCAGATGGGAGCAACATCAAACACATAGATGAGACGGGATACAAATACCTGGGAATAATGGAAGGAGGGGATATAAAACACTAAGAGATGAAGGACACGATCAGGAAAGAATATATGCAGAGAATCAAGGCGATACTCAAGTCAAAACTTAACGCCAGAAATAGGATAAAAGCCATAAACACATGGGCAGTGCCAGTAATCAGATGCAGCGCAGGAATAGTGGAATGCATGAATGCAGAACTCTGCAGCATAGACCACAAAACTAGGAAACATATGATAAGGAGGAGTTATGGAGTTCCATTTGACAACATGAGAGAGAGAGAGAGAGAGAGAGAGAGAGAGAGAGAGAGAGAGAGAGAGAGAGAGAGAGAGTGTGTAGTTGCTGTATGGATAGTTAGCGATTTAGAGTTCTGGGTCGTCTGTTGGTGCTGTTGGAGTTTGGAGTTGTTAGAGTTCTGTGTTTCAGGGAGTATTTGGTCTTTAGTCAGTCTTTGGTCATACCCTGTGTTAGTCAGTGGTGTCGGCAGCAGTCTATTGAAGACATTGAACGTCAGTTAAGTTTTGTTTTGTTGATTTGTTGTTAGTTATTGTTAAGTTTGATGTTGTCTGCTTTGGAGTTGTTGTGCCTGTGTTGTTAGATTTGTTGTGCTTGTAAGTTTTTGTTGAGTTATATGAGAGTTGTTATGGTTGAGGGTTGTTGTTGGGGAGCTGTTGTAGTTTCTTGTTGTTAGTAGGTGTGTGTGTGTTTGCTTGTTGTGTTGTTGGTTTTTTTGTCTTGTTGGTGATTGTTTGTGCAATGGTCTTGGGTTGTGGTTGTGTTCTTTTTGTTGTGTTGTTGAGTTGTGGTTGTGTTCCTTGTTGGTTTGCTGTGTTGTTGAGTTGAGGTCCTTGGGTGTTGTGTACTGTTGAGTTGTGGGGTTGTGGCCCTAGGGTGTTGTGTTGTGGTTCTTGGTTGTTGTCTTTGTTGTAGTTGGTATCTGCAGTTGGGCGAGTACATGTGTTTGTTTTTTGTTCTTGTGTGGGTAGGTCAATTGTCCTGCGTGTATTCTGTAGTGTAAAGAGGAAAGTGTGACTGAAGGTGAGATTGGTAGCTGGACTGAGGGGGATTTGCCCGCTTGTTTTTTAAGCTTGTGATCCCGCCACAATGACAATACACAAAGCACTACACTTAAGAGCAAATACGGACAGATTATACATAACACGAAAGGAAGGATTAATTTTATTTAATTTATAAATTTTGTGGCCATTTGCCACGCGCCGGAGCCAAAGGCCATTCAGCGCATATATATCAACAGGATATATTTACTAAAAAAGGTACACATATAATTAATCCAAATTATTAAAATAAACTTCATATTAAAATACTCAATTAAATATCATAAAACAAATGGATTTCCTTAAGAAATTTAAAAATCTCTTCTACGGGAGCACCCTCTACTAAAATATCTGACAAAGGTTTGTTGGTGAAACCAAACTGACGTCTATGATTAAAATAAAGAGGACAGTCAACAAATATATGCCTCACTGTAATGCCAACATTACAATTGGAGCATTGAGGAACCTGCCTCTCTGCTCCACTAGTTAAAAGATACCCATGATTAAAAGCTATCATAAGATAACAGAGCATTGGGCAGACATTATGATAGACAGAGAGGAGAAGATGGGTAGACACTTGAGATATGTCAAGTTCCGTCATGATTCTAGTGCAAAGAGACCTCCGCCCCTTGCAAACGGGTACCACAGTAGCAGTGCAAAACATGTTGTACTCTTAAGGTCCTTTTCGGGATATTTAACTGCAAAAGTCATTGAAATGAAAGGAGACCGCCAATATGTCATAAAATTAGATGGTAGTGGAAGAATATCAACGAGAAACAGAAAACATCTTCGGGAAATAAGAGTGCAGGATTCCCCACCTACTCGTTCACTTTCCCCCGCTGACTCGTGTGCTGACCGCCAACCCAGAAGAGGGAAGAGGAAAATAAATCCTCCGAGTTGGCATAAAAACTACATTTTGTGATTTTTCAATTATGTACAATTTGATTTCTCTTTAGTTATGCACATTTTTTTTTTTTTTTGCACTGAATATGTGACCATTTTGTAATAACTTGTCAACTTCATGCAACTAAATGTCGTCCTACTTTGCAATGAGCACGTAATCACGTTCCACTTATATGACTTGTTTTTTCTTTCATATAACACCATTTTGTCGTCTTCTGTATAATTACTTGATAAACCTTCAATTTCATGAAAAGTGTAATACATTTATTTTAGAGAAGAGATGTAGGATGTTTCCATATGATGCATATGAAAGTTACTTGTATTCCCGCCAAAATGTGTTTAAGGCGGGAGAAATTGAGTCTGGGGCAGTCTCGCTTGAGTAAGCGTAGCCTCAACATTGTCACGTGCACTGCTGCTCATCATGTATTGAACTGTGTGAAAATACAGCTATTGCATATTGCTCGTGTTTGAGTATACCCAACCTGCTTACAATAAGACAACCACCTTAAAATACAGATTTGATATAATGTCTGTAAAACCTTTAGCTTGTAGTTCCTATAGAGAGAACTTCTAGTACAATTTCTACGTAAAAAGGACATGGAAAAAGTAGTTGCACATAATTCTTGTTACTTCACGAACATTGGTGTTGTTTGGGAGTCCACCAGGGTCAGTGGACAGCCATATATTAGTTGGGGGCTTTACCAGAGCCTTCGCCTCCTCTGCCACTTCTGCGGCAGAGCCTTCGCCGCCTCTGCCACTTCTCTGGCAATGAGAAACTGAAAAGAAAAAGAAAAAATAAATGAATAAACAGAAAATGAAGTACTATAAAGCAAATACAAATGCAGTATTTATTAGCAAACACATATAAATAAAAATGCAGTATTTATTAGCTGAGTTTCTTAGCAGTTGTAAGCAGTTCATTATGCTTGTAAATGCAGTACTTTTATATACAACCAATTCATATTACATGTATTAATTTTAGAAACCAGAATTACAATGAAACTGCTAATGACTAAAAAAAACCTGTATTGTATAACATTTACCTGGGGTCCATTTGCATCCTGGCTGCAGCAGTATCCAAAAAGGATGTGTGAATTATAATTGGAAGCTTCAAGTCAGCCAGGCTGAGAGACTGTCCACATGTCCTAAAAGCAGACACACCAGTGGAATGATGTGGACACTATTAAGAAATGTCAAGTAATGGTACTCTGGTGGGTAGAGAGGGCATCACTTCCTGCCCCGGCCCCACTGGTGGTTGGTTGGAGAGGACATCACTTCCTGCCCAGGCCTGATTGGTGGGTAGAGAGGACATCCCATCCTGCCCAGCCCTGATCGTGAGAGTTCTTGAGGAATCACTGTCATATCTGATCCACTTATGCTTAGATATCTTGAGCTTCTAACCTGAAAAGCAGAAAGTAATTTTTAGACATTGATAAGTTTCTCTGCATCTGAAAATTGTGTCCTGTTTCTCTTTAAAAGTATTCCACAATTACTATTCCTTATCTTTCATAATTTTGGTCAGAAAGCCTTTTGAATGTTAACCCTCTTACGCCGATTGGACGTATTAAACGTAGAGTCAAAATGTCTCCCGTATGCCGATTGGACGTATCATACGTCGGCTCAAAAAAGTTTTTTTAAAAATTCGCGGAAAAATACTTACAGGCCTACCAGCCGAAAACTTTTGTATCACGCGCCTTGGGGGATGCTGGGAGTTCACGGATCAAGGCATTGTTTTGTTTACAATCGCTACGCAGGCGCGCAAGCGCGAATTTCTTTCTTATCGCACTAAAAAGTATCAGTGACACATCTCGGAAATTATTTCGTCACTTTGACATAATTTTTGCACCATTTTAAATACTCATGATTGTAGCTTTTATCAGTTTTGAAATATTTCCATATAAATAACGATAAGTGCCAAAATTTCAACCTTCGGTCAACTTTGACTCTACAGAAATGGTCGAGAAACGCAATTGTAAGCTAAAATTCTTATATTATAGTAATATTCAATCATTTGCCTTCATTTTGCAACAAATTGGACGTCTCTAGCAACAATATTTCGATTTATGGTGAATTTATGAAAAAAACTTTTCCTTACGTTCGTGCGATAACTCTTCCGATAATTTTTTCGTTGCGATTGTCCTAATGTTTGCACCCGTTTAAAATTTGCCGTTACATAAAGTTTTTATATATGGAAATGTGCGCAATTTCATGCACAATACAACAATAAACAACCCATAGTTGTAGCTTTTATCAGTTTTGAAATATTTTCATATAAATAACGTTAAGTGCAAAAATTTCAACTTTCGGTCAACTTTGACTCTACCGAAATGGTCGAAAAACGCAATTGTAAGCTAAAACTCTTATATTCTAGTAATATTCAATCATTTACCTTCATTTTGCAATGACTTGGAAGTCTCTAGCACAATATTTCGATTTATGGTGAATTTATGAAAAAAAAAAAACATTTTCCTTACGTTCGCGTGGTAACTCTTCCGAAAAAATCAGAATTTTTTTGTGCGATTGTCGAAATGTTTGCACCATTTAAAATTAGCTGTTACATAAAGTTTTATATATGAAAATGTGCGCAATTTCATGTAGAATACAACTAAAAAGGATTGAAGGTTTTGTAGCTTTTCTCTTTTATTGAAATATTTTTTGCATATAAATCACAATAAATAGAAAAAAACCACGTTCGGTCAAATTTGACTCTACCGAAATAGTTGAAAAACGCAATTGTAAGCTAAAACTCTTACGGCCTAGTAATATTCCGTCATTTTTCTTCATTTTGAAACAAATTTGAAGTCTCTAAATCAATATTGTGATTTATGGTGAAATTTTGAAAAATATATTTACCTTCACTCCGCGCGCCGATTCGCGGCCGCAAGTCTCCGAAATACGTACATCGCATTATCCTAATATTTGCTCCATTTCATATTAGCCTTTTATAGAGTTCATATATCAAAATGTGCAAAATTCATGAAGAATACAATAAAAAATAATTGAAGGTTGTAAAGCTTTTTCCATCTCCGAAATATGCGGATAAAAAATAAAAAAATATATAAAAATCTCGACATTCGGTCAAATTTAACTCGTCCGAAATGGTCGAAATCTGCAATTCTAATCTAAAACTCTTACAGTATCGTAATATTCAATCATTTTTCTTAATTTTGAAACAAATTGGAAGTCTCTAGAGCAATATTTAGAATTACGGTGAATTTTTGAAAATAACATTTTTTTACGTCCGCGCTGTTACGAATTCGTACATCATTTTGTGATATGATTTTTCCGGTGTTGCTTTTATTGTTTTACTATGTATTATATATCAAAAGGATTGCAATTTAGTGTACAATACAACGAAAAAAAAAGTAACTCGTTAGCTTCGACCGTTTTTTGTACAGCGTGATTTGAATACAATTATCTATGAATTTTTTTTTTTTTTGCTACCATATATTGCATTATTTGCATATGATAATGATATTATTTTTCATTTCTGATGATTCCATACTAAAATTCACGCAATGAAAAAAAAATGAGCCAAAAATGAACTCTTAATCTTCAAAACTAAGCGCGCTGGGATTTTTTGACAAAATTATTTTTTCCGCTTTCGCGCTCACTCCAAACCGGCGCCGGCATACAGGAGAGATTTTGATTTTTAGGGCTTCGGCGTAAGAGGGTTAAAGATCCTTCCATAGAAAAAAAAGAGAAGTGTCTTTTTTCATCTAGAACATTACTGAAAAGTGGCCATTGTAAAAACCTTCCAAAATACTACAAACATCTTGCACTTTTAAAAAGGCCCTTTTTTAAATACAGGAAACATTAGAGGCCTTTATGAATATAGAAAATACAACAGGGCTTTTTTTATATGTGAAGATGTGAAAAACAGGCCTTTTTATATACTATTTGAAAAGGAAAAAAATGCCATTTTTATATATAAAAATGGGGAAAAAAGTAATAGTGGATGTAATATGATATATCAAATCAGATATCATAACTATTTAAATGTATACATGAAGTAACGTTTACAGTTGATAATCAATTAGTACAAGTATGCAGGAGTTACTTGCTCCCATATATCAAATAAAGTTTTGCTTTTTGAAAGGGGGAAACTCCACCAATGCTCACCCCTGACAAACCTAGTAACCAGGTCTTTTTCTAGCTTGTTCTACTTTACAAATAAATATGAAAAAAATATGAACACTGATGAAAGCTGTCTTAACCTTGGGTACTCATTTAGGTTAGCCAAGCCTACAGGATACTTATGAACCTTACTTATTATTCTTTAGTTTTTATTCACTATATTTGTGCTGACATTTATGATGTTTATACAAAAGTACACAATATACCATTATTAGCATTTTTTTTTTCTTACAATAGAGGGCCTTCCCACCAGTCCAGCTTCCAGAAGAAATAACTTCTGGAGAGGGACTGAAGCCCTTTGAGAAGCTAGATAAATTGATATCTAACCACTCAAACCCTGAGTGACGTACAATGATATATGGGATAACCATTGTATAGGGAACCAAAGAGAAACTTTGTCCAATAGCAAACCAATACACCAGGGTTTGTACTACTCCCAACCCCTGCTAAGGGCAACTATGAGTTACACAACCTGTTGGGCAGCCACCAAAGGACCCAGGGAAAATGTGTCCGTAGATTTGTGGGCAACATCCTTAAGATAGAGAGGCGAACGTGGACTGAAGTAACCAAGTACCAGTGCTCAGCACTCAATGTACAGCCAAGTTCTTTTCGAAAGCCAGAGAGGGACCAATACCCTTAATGTCATGTGCTCTAGCCTGCACAGACGTGGTGGTGGAATCATCAAGAGCCAAGTATGCCTGTCTGATTGCTTTCCGTATCCAAATATACATAGTATTCTTAGAACCCTCTTCTTCGCACAGCCTGTGCTAACAGAAAGTCTGAGGCAGCCTGGTCTAAGGTGCCAAGTCCTTTTAGGATAGCAACACAGGACCCGGACGGGACACAACAAAAGCTCTTGAGCATCACAACTCACAAAGTCATTCAGAGATGGAATGGAAAACGAAGTGAACCTGTCATCGTGCACAGAGGGATTTTGGGTCTTGGCCACGAATTCCGGGACAAATTCGAAAGACACTGACCCCCAATCCCTGGTGTGCTTCACATCATAGCTTAGACCGTGGAGCTCTCCTACCCTCTTGGAAGATGCCAAGGCCAGAGGGAAAACTGTCTTGAGCGTCATGTTCCTGTCAGTTGAGTGACGCATGGGTTCGTATGGACTCTTGGTGAAGCTCTTGAGAACCAAGGAAACATCCCACATCGGAGGCTTGAGCTCCCAAGGAGAACTCGACTGCTCATACCCCTTAACTAGCAAGGAAAGTTCCCAGGAAGAGGAGATGTCAATACCTCTAAGGTGTAACACCAAACTCAGAGCCGCCCTGTAGCCTCTAATGGCAGAAAAGGACAAACATTTCTTGTCTCTGAGGAAGGTTAAAAAGTCTGCTATTCGCTGAAGAGAGGTTGCGAGTAGAAAAAAAACCCGTTTACGACACCAATCACAGCAGATCGCCCATTTGCCTTGGTAAACCGTGGAGGTCGACTTTCTGAGACTTCTGGACATATGTCTTACAAATATGTAATGAAGGTGAAGGTGGTGGGGGGGGGGGGGGGGGACATATGCCCTGCTGTTCTCTGAGAAAAGCCTCTCTGTCAGAGGAGATACTTGATAGCCTCCAACCATGAAGAGACAGGGATTCTACTGACTGGTGGAACCTTTCCGCATCGGGCTGACACAAGAGATGTTGCCAAGGGGGAATTTCCCTCGGAACCTTTAACAACAACGACAGCAGATCTGGGAACCATTTCGCCTGAGGCCACAGAGGGCCTACCAAAGTCATCCTGAGACCCTGTGAACTCATTAGCCTGTTCAGAACTTGACGAATCAAACAAAACGGAGGGAAGGCATAAACCTCCAGGTTGTCCCAGGATGTTGGAATGCATCCTCTGCTAATTGCTAAAGGGTCTGGAACCACTGACAGAATATTTCCCGCTTCCTGTTGAAGTGAGTCGCAAAAAGGTCCAGCATGGGTCTCCCCCAAACCTGGAAGAGCTTGTCTGCTACCACTTGATGAAGGGACCATTCTGTGCCTAGGATCTGATCCTGACGACTGAGTTTGTTTGTTACCACATTCCGTTTGCCTGGGATATACCTGGCTGAGAGCTCTACCGAATTGCTGACCACCCAGGAAGGCTGCCTTCAACTCCGAGACGTTGATATGTTGCTGTTTGTCCTCCAAACTCCAAATGGTTGAAGTGATGAGGCCGCCTAAATGAGGCCCCCAACCTGCGAGGGAGGCGTCTGAGAACAGAAGGAAGTTTGGTGGAAGAGAACCCAGAGGGACACCCTTCAAAAGATTCCAGTCATCCCACCACCAACGAAAGTCTTCTCTCACTTCCAGAAACAGAGGAACCTTTAACAGGGGTGAGTCGCCCACCGGAGACCAGAATTCTCCCAGTCTCCCTTGCAGAGACCAAAGATGAAGACCCCCATGAGGAACCAGCTTCTCCAGGGAAGACAACACTCCCAGAAGACCCTGCCACACGAGCTGACTGATGTGGCTCCGACAGGAAGTCGTGTGCCACTACTCGCACTTTCTCCAATCTCTGATCCGACAGGAAAACTTTTGCAACTGTCTTATCAATGACCATGCCCAGGTAAAGAATCCTTTGACTGGGTACGAGGTTTGACTTTTCCTGGTTGACTACAATGCCCAGTTCCAGACAGAATCGAAGTAGAAAATCACTGTCCTGCAGCAGCTTTTCCCTGGAAACTGCCAAGACCAACCAATCGTCGAGGTACCTCAGCAAACGGATCCCCTGAGCATAGGCCCAATTTGACGCGAGAGAAGACCCTTGTGAACACTTGAGGGGCTGTTGTCAGCCCGAAGCATAGGACTTTGAACTCAAAGACCTTGTCCTCAAGAGAGAAGCGAAGGAACTCCCTGGACGTCGGATGAATAGGGATTTGGAAGTATGCGTCCCTTAAGTCAATTGACAAGGCAAGGGAAGTCGGGGCGCCTCCCCTCATGGCTGCCAACACCAAAACGCAGGGTCTCCATCTTGAACTGTGTCTTCCTGATGAAGTGATTCAAGGTAGATAAGTTGATCAAAGGTCTCCATCCCCCCGACGCCTTGGACAACAAGATGTGACTGTAAAATCCCGGGGACGGACGCACCACTTCCTCTTATCGCATCCTTGTCCAGCATCTTCTGCACTTCCTCCCGAACAGCCAAGAACTTCAGAGAGTCTGGAGGATATGCCTTCCTGAGCTGTGGCTTGTCCGACAGAGGAGTTGAGAATTCAAATGACAGTAGGTACCCCACCCGAAGGACATCTACCACCCACTTCTCCGCCCCAAAACTCTGCCACTTGGCCCAATGGCCTGCCAGGCAACAACCTGTGCGGCAGGAGAGGGAGAGGCGCCTAACCTACCAACGGCCCCCTTTTACCCTCTCTCCTTGGGCCCCTTCTTGGCTTAAAGGAACGAGAGCGAAAGGGATGTTGGTCCTCTGACCTAGGCTGGGTCGAACTCCTCGACGGCCTACCAGGCGACGATCTTCTTGACTGCTACTGGACAGGGGGAGGAGGAGGAGGAGCCGGACGTCTCTGAGGACAAGACTTCGACTTGGACATGGCCTGGTGCATCAGTCTGTCTTTGGTGTCAGCCTGAGGCTGGTCTATCACATTTTCGAGCTCAGTCCAAGGAAACAGATCTCTGTTTCTCAATGCCAGCAAGGACTCTGTGTCAACTGATCTCTCCATCCTAGATAAAGCCGCGTCTCTTCTCATCAGGAGAAGGTTAGCCCATAAATTAACACTGAGGTGAGCCATATACAAAAACGCCTTGCCTCCAGACTGCAACAGACTGGCAAGCGAGGATGCACTCACCAACCCCTCTGGGGACCTGTCAGAAGCTATCTTGGCAATGACCACAGACCAGAAGTCCAGCCAAGAAACAGTCTGCAACATGAGGCTGACGTAGATTCCAACGCTGAGGCATCTTGTGGAGACAAGGATGGAGGCCTGTATTATGATACACGCTGTAATTATGCATTCTGACATGTGCTGTAATCATGCAGTTTGGCATATTCAGTTACAGTACTATTTACGTAACTCTGATAATGTGCTGTGGTAATGATGTAGTGTTATGCAGTATGAAGTAACCATTATTGAACTGTTGGAAAATTAAGAAATGTATATTTCAACAAGAAGATTAATAAAGTCACAAAACCAGAAATAATCTTTGACACATAATGACTTGGGAAAATTCCTCAATAACCCTTGTAACTAAGTCCTTATTTTCCAAGTTCTACTTGACTAACTTGAGAGCATAGCTGCCTCTCAAAAGACTACCTGAACAAAGACTTGAAACTCGCTCAGTGATCCAAGACCAATTTGGCAATGTAAAAGTGCCTCCTACTTAACATGATGATGTCTAATAATACTGTACGTGAAAAGTATACATTAAAAATGAGACCAGTTCTTGGGTAACAATACCACAAAGCTGACTGCTTGGTGTCCTCTTTATGAGATAATTTACAGAAGGTCAATTTAGTTTTGCTACATATCCCATCTCCCATAATGCAATGCATAGGATAGAATCAAGTCCAGTTCATGAAGACAGAATATTCAGAAACCTGTAACATTAGCCATAGTTCTTTCATGTCTCTTGGAGAGTGAGGACAATTGGAGACACTAACAATTGAATTACAGTACATAACTGCGAAACTCTCCAAGGTAAGAAAGTATCTCACAACAGTCCTCCATTGTCAAGTTGAACGTTTTCCTGCGTTTATGATAAAACGTTTTGATCACTACAAGGAGAGTATTTCACTACCTTAACAACAGAAAGATCTCTTTAATTTGCTCTGAATATGGACTCCTTTTATGTGTTTGCTCAATCAGACACAAAGATTAGGTAATAATGAATAAATTTGTGTGGTTTATGCAGTAATAAGACTGAAGTCTGTTTAAACCATTGCATCAGTAGAACATTTCAAAGCTACTTGAAGCTAACAAAGTGAGTACAATACTAGGCCTATATCTAGGTAAGGATAGTTTTGTGAATATTTACACTTATTACGTTACCTTTGCTGTTCCATATCTTGCGTTACCTTAGTTCCATCAGCCATTAGCATTAAAAGGAAGTAAATAAACGTGAATTAAATATTCATTGATGCTCAGGCAGTTTTAGTTTCCTCAAACGTCAACCAAGTCACCATTGTACGCAGGAGTCCTTATTTCAAGTACAATTTATTATACCAGGTTCCCAAAACCTCCCCAAAAAGCCACAAGACCAAACACACGTCCAAGAGGTGACATTTATGTGATGCTTCTCCTCATATGAGCAAGAGACAAGAAAAGGGGATGGCACCAATGCAGGGTACTACCTTAAACACCCTAAAGCTTCACCCCAGCCAACAGGTGTCAGATTGGACTGTTGTCACATTCCCCTGCTTTGACTGGCTAGTTACAGGCAGCGCCCCCAAAGGCTCTGGAGGACATACCATACCAGTGGTATTAAGGTAACCTTAGATACCAAAATGTAGTACTATTCAAATACATTCCTGAGGACAGCTCCCAGACTTCACATTAAATTAAAACGTCTGTGCATCTAAAGTTGTTTCCTGCATATCCTGTAAATCAAAAGGTATATAATTATTGGAAACTTGTTCGTTTATTGTCGTCTTTGTGCAAATGGCCACCTTCAATTTCTAGTTGTCCTATCGTACAACTCTAATCCTTAATGACTACTGCTTGCATTTATGTTCCTTCAAACACACGACATTTTTTGTCCCATGGCTCTGACATACCAACAGAGTTCAACAGATATGGCCCACATCATTCAAGACACTATCATAACAGCAGCAGCAAATATGTATTCTGTAAATGCAAGTAAACTGCTAGGGAATAAAAACTAACCTATAGCTTACTGTCATACTTATCCAGCACCAACATACAAATGGAAATATTATTGCCTGTAGTCCTATACAACAAGATTGGTAGTTGATTTGCCTAGTATGTAATGCAAAGTGTAATGGACAAGAAGCCTACCAAATATTCAATAACATATTCCCTTTCAGTATAAACTTCACACAAATATTCTCAGCACCTTCCATGGAAATGCAACCATGGAAAGTTCAGCCATTCCCATTCATCATGCCAACAGGAAACAGCGACATTCGTACAGCGCAGACCATGTACCAAATGTATGGTAGCTGGGAATTAAAATGCAATGGTCCTGCCTCAACTTGTGAATGAAATAATGTACCAAGATAACCCAAGTTAGATTTTATGTTAAGACAAACAATGACGTTTTCATCCAACCAAAACTAATTCTCATATAAAATTGCTCAAAACACCTACAGTCCTACATGGATCACAAAAGCTCCACTATAACACAAAATAAAAAATAACTCTTCTAAAGAAAAAACAGCAGATTAAATGCTCTACTTCAAGGCTTCACTTCGTACCACTCACATGTTTCATACAAGAAGGTCCCCCCAAGCAACAAGCATGCAAGCAGCCTCATGGGAACACAAGGCTGTGACGACAACTGCAAGTAAATCACTGAAAAAGACAAGAGTTTACCAACCACAGGTTTGTATCAATCAGTTCGAAGAATGAAGACCTCCAACATCCTAGGCAGATACATAAGATACTACCCAAAGTTAGGGGAAAGACTAGGACTGTAAAACATTACAGCTACCTTTCTAAAATCCTCACACACACCTAGAAAGACCTCTGTAACTGTTAAGACCGGCTTCCCAAAGTAGTAATCAATTATGCTGTCCTCCCAGAAACAAAACAGGATGTATAAAGCAGCACAAGAAGAAGCAGCAGCTGTCAACAGCACATCAGGAACTGAATACTTTTGGACACATTCTCTGACCAACTGACCTAATTACCGATCACCAGAGCAATATAGTAATCAGGGAGGTACAACTGTCAAGACACAAATGGAAAGGCAGGCAGCAATGAACGGAATATCCAGGGGAAAGACAGTAAACACCAAAAATGAATTAACTGTCAACACAAACTTGATTTGAAAGTAGGCCTATGCAGGATTCCAGAGTAGGGAAGGACCCGACCTAAATTGTGTAACAGCTAGCGTCAACATCATCCCTTACAATTGCACACTGATTATAAAACTGCCTTATCACTTACAAGGAAGCATAGAGCACAACATGGCAGTGGATACTAAAATCTTTAAGGTTTGCCAATCAACATCCATATAGTAGGCCTACAATCTTCATCTGTGCTCCATTCCTAAGAGCATTCATTCTCTGTGAACTTGCAGACTTATGAATGAGTTCCCCAAAAATTAGAAACATCCAACCTACGAAGGAACCTGCTCGTCTTGCGCAGGCACTAAGCGTACAAGCACACCATCCTGCTTCAGTGACTTCGTGGCAACCCAAGACTGAAAGTGATGCATGCTTGCGGACAACTTTTCCCTAATGTGATTTCTTCTTATTAATACAAAAATACACAGTAAAACTTTCATGACAAATATAACTGCCTTTTTTCTAGTTTGAAAACACTCAAGAGAGTGAGCTGCTACCTACAAAATCTATCAACTACCATGAAATTCAAACAGCTAATCAAACAAGCTTTCATAAACATTGACTGGAATTCGCACTGTCAACAAAGGGGATGTCCTCGTACAGCCAAAGGAATGCGCACTGCCAACAGAGGAGACAGACGTCACAAGAGGAGATCCCCTGTGATGACATCAGTTGTTGTTCAGTCGTATGCTACTCAACAGAGACACAAGACAGAATGCCAAATATATCATTAATAAAATGTCTCGCTTTGCTCCCCAATTAGTGTGTGATAACTTTTTTAATATGGCAAGGGCTTTGATGCCCTTGGCTTTAATGTATTTGATGTGCTCTTTCCAATTTAAATGTTGATCAAATATTACTCCTAGATACTTAATTTTTGTACAAAATTGTATTTCAGTGCTATAAAGATGCAGTTTGATTGTTTGGTTCTTCATCCACCTTTTGTCTTTGTAGAAGACGATTGCTTTTGTTTTATCAGTTGAAAATTTAAATCCAACTGAATTTGCCCAACTACATATATTTGAAATGGCAGTACTGAGAACTCTCTGAGCATGTCTCAAATTACTACTCGTATAGTAAATGACAAAGTCATCTACATATAAACTGTTTTTTACACCACTTGGTAAATTTATAGTAATGTCATTGATTGCTAAAGCAAACAATGTACAGCTCAAGACACTACCTTGAGGGATTCCTTCTTCCAGTTTATAGGTTACTGAGTAGGAATTTTCTACTCTTACTTGAAAAGTTCTGTTTGTTAAGAAGTTCTTAATAAATATTGGTAAGTGGCCTCTTAGTCCCTTGGAGTGGAGTTTTTGCATGATGTTATGTTTCCATGTTGTATCGTATGCTTTTTCTATATCAAAAAATATAGCTACTGTTAATTTCTTTTGTTCAAAGCCTTTTTTGATATGATCTTCTAAATGTGTTAAGGGATCTAGGGTTGATCTGCCAGCTATTGAACCAGATTGTGTTGGTGTTAAAATGGATTCTTTGGTTATTACATACGTTAATCGTGCATTAACCATTTTTTCTAAGATTTTGCATAGGCAACTTGTTAGAGATATCGGTCTATAATTGGATGGATTACTTGCATCCTTTCCTGGTTTGTTTATTGGAATAATTATGGCATGTTTCCATTTATCAGGAAAGACACGTTTTAGCCAGATACTATTGTAAAATTTTAATAAATATGATTTAGCTATAGGAGCTAATTTTTCTATCATTTCAAATGATATTTTATCATATCCTGGTGCAGAGGGATGACAAGAGTTGATGGCATTATCTAGTTTATCCATGTTAAAAATATAGTTATATTCCAGGTCTTCAAGAGTTTCAAAATTGAATTGAATTGAATTGAATATAGGATTTAGGCATTAAGCCAAGCACTGGGGCATCAAAGGCCATTCAGCGCTATATAACAAAATTCATTCAATCATAATATCTGTATACTCACACCATTTAGTACCATTTTAACCTTTAATATCAATCGCAACACTTTCATACAATAAAATCTAGATGTGAAATAAATAGGGATTAAAAGGGTAAAATAAATAAATAAATTAATAAATCAATTATAGCTCATAATATAACCCAATACTTTGTATAAATTTTCTCAAGTTCAGGGTATTACAGTTTTCCCCCAGTATATCTCTCAAAGGAATGTCCTGGAGTAAATGTGTCCTCCTCTGAAGATTAAAAACAGGACAATCAACTAAAATATGTTTAACATCCATTGTCACTTGACAGGTATTACAGTGAGGGGCCTGTCTCCCTTCCCCACTCTTCATTAAATAATTGTGCGTTGCATGTGTATGGCCAATACGCAGCCTAGTTAAAATAATGGTATCCCTCCTACTTGTAGAATTACAAGATGACCATTTATCCACCAATGGATGGATTTGTTTCAATTTTGCATTGGTGGTCAGTTCAGACCATCGAGACTGCCACTTATTTTTACAGTAAAGATGAATCTCACTTTTAAGATCTTTGTAAGGAATACTAAAGGGGGATGGATTACTTAGCCCTGAAGCTTCCTTTGCTGCCTTATCTACTTGTTCATTTCCATCCACCCCACATGGGCAGGGACCCAAACAGAAGTGAACACTGATACTCTTCATAGATTGCAGAAGTACTAACCAGTCCTGCACCTCTTGTACTAGATGATGGCCTGGCATAATGTTTTAATGAGAGTAAAACACTATTGGAATCCGTAAAAATTGTATAAAAACTATTTTGGTTGCCATTTTTATAAATATGTTGGACTGCGAGAATTATTGCGTACAGCTCAGCAGTAAATATTGAACAAGAGGATGGGAGTTTTCCTCTAATAACAATATCCCCCACCACAGCTGCACTTCAACTCCTGCAGCCGATTTGGAGCCATCTGTAAAAACATGTTTCCCATGATGTTGAGCAGCATGATTTAAAAACTCACTTTTCATACACCCTACTAGGTAAGGTATTTTTCCCTCCTGCCGTAAAACATACTTTAACAGGTGGATTACACCAAGGGGGAGACTTGGGATATCCTACCTCTGCTATCTGTGCTGTTAACAAGCCTACTTCTCTAGCATAATTTTTCAGCTGTACTTCCAAAGGCTTGGGCACTCTGGATCTGTTAGGAGCCCGATCTAAAGGTGCCCTAACATATTTTTAGTTAGGATTGTTTCTCACAGCAAGGGACCTAGCTAAATACCTCAAACTTAACTCCTCTCTGCGAATGGAAAGGGGAGGTATGCCAGAATCCACATAGAGACTGTCAATGGGAGATGTTCTGTAAGCACCTGTGCAGATGCGAAGCCCAGCATTGTGAACAATATCAAGTTTTCCAAGTAAAGTCTTTGTAGCTGACCCATATATTTGGCATGCATAGTCTAACTTGCTCAGACACAAAGATGTATAAATTCTAAGCAAAGTTGTTCTATCAGCACCCCAATCAAAATGTGATACAACTTTCAGAATGTTCAGTGACTTCTTAACCCTGATAGATAGGTCATTTATATGGGGACCAAATGTCATTTTCTTGTCGAAAATGACTCCAAGAAACTTGATATTATCCTCATATGGCAAAATACAATCATTTAAGAAAAGGGTGGGGATCTCTTCCCTTTTACGAGTACGAGTAAAGCGAATGGCTTTGGTCTTCTGAGGTGAAAACATGAATCAACGAGAATTTGCCCATGCGGATGCAGCATTTATTGCAATTTGAAGATTTTGGCATGCTTGTAGTGCAGAT
This sequence comes from Macrobrachium nipponense, assembly GCF_015104395.2. Lineage (NCBI taxonomy): Eukaryota > Metazoa > Arthropoda > Malacostraca > Decapoda > Palaemonidae > Macrobrachium > Macrobrachium nipponense. The sequence continues at coordinate 31,961,795 of NC_061107.1, read as the reverse complement.
GATCCACTACAGTAAATTGCAAAGTCATCGACAAATAGTGATCCTTGTATGCCAGGAGGTATGTGACTCATGAGACTATTAATAGCAACAGCAAATAAGGTCACACTCAATACGCTGCCTTGGGGGACACCTTCTTCTTGCATGTAGGATGAAGATAGTTCTGACCCTACTCTCACTTTAATTGAGTGGTTTGATAAAAATTCTTCAATAAAAGAGAACATATGTCCTCCTATACCCCACGAGGCCAATTGCTTTAAAATATCACCCCTCCAGGTCGTGTCATATGCTTTTTCGAGGTCAAAAAAGACACCACCACCATGGTTTTGGTTAGAAAGGCATTTTAAATTTCCCTTGATAACATCAGCAAAGGGTCTAGAGTACTTCGGTTCTTCCTAAAACCAAACTGCCTGTTAGATAGAAGATTTTTTGATTCTAGATACCACACAAGTCTGTTGTTGATCATTCTCTCAAATAGTTTGCATATGCAACTGGTCAAGGATATGGGCCTATAACTAGATGGCAGTTTCTGGGCCTTTTGGCTGGAATTACAATTGATGTATGCCAGGAATCAGGAGATGTATGGGTAGCCGTATAGACCATTCAGGTTTCTAATAAAAATCCTTGGTATCCACTGGAAGATGTGATATCATTTCATACCGGATGCCATCCTCACCTGGGGCAGTTAAAGAAGAGCTAGAGATAGCATTTTGCATCTCCTCCATACTAAAAGCAGGTTAAAAGATTTCCGTATTTGAAGAAGCAGGAGGAACAACAGATGTTGATGCTCTAATTTGTTGAAATGCTGGGGAATAGTTGTCAGCACTTGATACATGGGCAAAGTGCTTAGCAAGAACCTCTGCTACATCTTTGGGGTCAGATATATATCTATTATTTTCCTTTAATATTGGTAGAGGCTTAGGGACAAATTTGCCTTGAAGTTTTCTAATCTTGTCCCATATTTCTTTGAAGGAGTTTTGGTATTAATATTAGATATATATTTCTTCCAAGATGCTCTCTCTGCTTTTTTAAAAGTTCTTTTTTGTTTGGCACAGGTTCTGAGGTACGCTATTCTATCTGCTACATAGTTTGTTCTCAAGTATCTTCTGAAGCAAGTTCGGGTCACTTTTCTTGCGTTGGCACATTCTTTACTCCACCAAGGAACTACAGAGCGATGAGTAAACGCATGTTTTAGGTATAAACTTGCTAGCATTATCAACAATAATATTTTCAAGATGTTGATAGGCATGCACTGGAGATGTAAATTCATCATACTCTTTATCGGTGTGTGAACACTTTTCATAAGCTGCCCAGTCTGCCTCGTCTATCTTCCATTTTGGTGGACACTGAGAAGGAGGATTATGGACATAATTTAACATTATTGGCCAATGGTCACTGCCATGTAGGTGTTCATTTACTGACCAAAGGTAGTCCAATCAAATGGATGAGGAACAGATTGACAAATCAATGGCTGATGTAGAGTGTGGAATACATCATACCTAGTTGGAGAAACCATCATTCATTAGTATTACATCATTGTTGTCGATTAATCTTCAACAAGATTACATCTATCGCACACATTTCCACCCCATAAAGTATGCTTTGCATTAAAAATCACCCATTAAAATAAAAGGGGCAGGAAGCTGATTGATCAGGTCTTGGAGGTCAGACAGGCTAAGCCTTCTTGGATTCCCAGCATGATCTAAGAGGAAAAGTTCTAAAGATGGTTCAATACATAGCGAGCATAAGGTAATTTTTCTTCTGATATGAGTTCTAACTGCACATGCCTGTAGTGGTGTATTGAGAGGATTGTTTCAAATTTTACAGATTGTGAATAATAAAACCTGTACACCTTGAGCTCTTGCAGCCTGCAAAGGAGGGGATCTACAAAAATGATAATTGAGTCCAGGATTAAATGGTTTGTCACTGATCTTGGTTTCCTGTAGACAAATTACCTTCGTGTCCAAGTCCCTGGTTAAAGTTTTTTATTTGCTCAATGCTAGTACTTAGACCTCTGCAATTCCACTGGATAATAGACATTATCTTTTGTTGATTATTTTTCTTTGTCTCATTTGTCTTTGGGACTTTTCAGATGAAGCCATGTAAGCCTGGAGATGGAAGGCTTTACTAGGCCACCGCTCTTCTTTTCTTTCTTTCTGTGATCTTATACAAGTCAACCTTGGGATCATGAGCAGTAGCAGCACTTACCTGATTTGGATGAAGGTGAAGAAGAGGATGGATGGGGACCTTTTTCCTCTTTGGAAGATCTTGTTTTCCAATCTCCATCAAATCAGGTAGAGATTCTGCCTGAGACAATACATTTGAGGTGGTGGAAGCCACATTGGCTTCCTTGGAGGATTGTGCTAGAACTTCAACAGTTCGAGCACTTGGCAGAGGCTGGGCTACTACCTCTAGAAGAGATGCTCCTATCGGTGACACTAACTTTTTTGGTGTGGTGGAAACCATCTTGACCTCTCTGGAGGTTTGTGCTATGGCTTTTATAAGCTGAGCACTTGACCCAGATGTTGGGCCTACTACCACTAAGGGAGATGCACCTGACGGGCCAGGTGCTACCACTGGTCCCCCCTGTGGTAGTGGATTATAATCTTTTTGGTGGCATCTTGACCGCGTAGCAAAATTATGTTATGTCGATTATGAGTAAAATGCTTTGCATAACCTACACTAATATGTTCAGCATTGCTTTGCAAGATGGCAGCTTCTTCTTTCTTTTTAATTCTCTACAAATTTTATCATTTGATTTATGATGATCTTTACAGTTTGCACAGGTTTGTATCTCTGTTGCATTGACCATGTTCTAACGAAGAACAGTTAATACAGATCTTCGTATTATTGCAGTAACCGGGAAGGGTGGGGGACTGTACTTGAAAACCGGAAACAAAATTAAAGCATTGTAAAGGCCATAGGTTTTATTCTCCGAACACGTACTTTTTCATTTCAATCAATAATTATAGATCTGGTATGGACAGGGGTTCCAAATGTTAAAACTACCATGCTTGTTTGGAGGGATCTTACTTACTTTCCAAACATTAGCAGGGCAACAATGTCCAAAATTTCTGGTTCTGAAAATTTCATATAGATCTTATCAAAAACTACTCCCTTACCATAGCTTGAAAAGCTCATATGGGTTAATATCCTTAATAAGGATCAATTTATTTTCTGCAATCTTCATGCCACAAAGCATGTGAGCTTGAGTATCTGATTTTGCATTAATCAAAACAGATTGCTTACCGTATCTGCTAATATCCTTACTTTTAATTAAACAACTTTTTTTTGTATAAATTACTCATCTTATAATAGTTATAATTTTCTATCTTCCCCAGATGCATTATCCATGTTGGGGGCTTGGGGGTTCTTTACTTCTGGAAGGGTCCATGCTCTATTTCTTTTTTCCAACCATTCTTCTGGTTTTATATACCTCTAGGTGTCTTGGTGCTTTTTCCACATAGAGCCCCAGAAATCAAACAATTGTCAATTCTTATGCTCTCTAAATTTTTATTTTGCTTCTAAAGCAATCTCAAACTTGAAAATTTTGATACCCAAGCTTCCCAAAAGCCTTTACTACCATAAGCTCCATTAAAACAAAATTTCTTTGATTGCCCCAAATCTACAGAAGGCTTCATGAATTATGTCATAGCTACAAACATTGGGTATGGTTTTTTAAGTTTTTTTAACGTGAGAATTTTCAGATTTTTTTGTTTTGTGTATCTGGTAATGAGCCAGAACCAGAGTAAAGTATTACTGTTACTACAAGAATTATTTTCCCACCAGTGCCGATAAATTGTCTTTAACAATACTGGTCAGAGAAGTATTGTTGGAGGAATCCTTTTATGCCGAGGTTGTCAACAGAGCTTTCCTTATTAAATTGATGTTTGGGTTTCGTGGACAAGTCCTTTGATGAGAGCATAGGGTCGTCAACAGAAATAGGGGGGGTGGGGGGGTGCCATAAAACGTAAAAATACATAGTTCATCCAGATATTCCCCACCCCATACCCACCATGGAGTCACACTTAGAGGACGGGTCATCCCTTTAATTAGGTCGTCCTAGGGGTAATTACTGGATATACACCCTATCCCCCAGTGCTAAGGCGTCATGATGTCCGTCGAGATCAGACCCGGCCATTGAGGATAGGGTTTTTTTTGACATTAAACTTTCCCTCGCTCTTGACACGGCATCATGGTACTAGAGTTCTACGGGTGAGGTGGCATGCCGTCCCATCCTCACCCTCTCAAAATCCCAAGATTTAAACTAAATCATGTCCAAAACCAAGCCACAATAGTCGTCATCATAGAATCCATACCTATAGGGGGGAGGAAGGCAGAAGATGAAATGTTTTTAGTAGAAGGAAAAAGGGGCTGGACTTATTTCGTGGATCAAGAGCTGGGCACCAAGGTCCAGCGAGAAAGCAAAGTTCCCACCAGGCATCAGGCCCAGCTGCTGCACCCTAAGCCCCCCCATCCTCGGCAAAGGCTCAGCATCTGGGGGGGTTTTCAAAATTGAGTATTATATTTTCTTTTTGTTTTTCTGATATTTTGTAAAATGTGTATCTAGGCTGGAGGTAAGCATGATGTTTTCAAAATGTTTCCCAATTATGTTTGATATTTCATAAGTATCATGGTATATTTTTCCAATTTAAATGTATTGTACTTCTTGGAGGTCTTTATATGTTTTCCATTGATTTTCCTTATATTTTGCCAGACATCCTTGTGGATGTGTTTTGAAGATATGTTTGAGACATATTCCTTCCATGATGCGATTTTTTCAGCTATTACCGTTTTTCTAAATTTTGGCTGTATATTTGTATAAGTGGTTTAATGTGGCTATTGGTAATGTTCTGTTTATAAACTATTTTATTTTGTTTAATATGTTTATACTATAGGGCATTTTGTGAGTGATTAAGGCGAGTTTTGAGTCTGTTTTAGATTGCGATCAATATAGTTTTATTTTACTTAATGTTGTTAATGTTGGATTCACCATGGGACAGGGGATTTGTGGAATGTGATTTGGTTTTTGGAATACTTTTATTCTGCAGCATTTATTATGAGTTTGGGAAGGATTCACATGTAGTATTGTGATCTTCATTATAGTGGGGGAATGGTGGTATGTTTCGTGTGGTATAGGAAATATTTATCCCAGTTAGACTTTTTGGATATTGTATCTTTGTAGGTGGCAATATTTTGACATATTTAAGTAGTTCAGATGTTGGGGTATGGTCACTTGTGTATGAATCGTCTAGGACGTTTCCATTTCAAATTCTCCGCTACATCATTTGAACATAATGAAATGTCAATTGAAGAAAAAAGGTTAGGTGTGTATTTGAAAAAAAAAATATGTTGGAACTTCACTTTCATTGAGACAAGACAGGTTGTGTTTCATATAGTATTTCTCTATGTTGATTCCAGATGTGTCAGTGGGAGGGGTTATAATATCCCATAATGGATTATGTGGCATTAAAATCCTCCTACTATAAGTAGTGGTTCCTGTATACTCTTTGCTAATAAGTTTCAGAAAAATCACTGAAATTTGCATTGAAATTTGGGGGGTTGGTATAAATAAATTACAATAGTAATTTACTTTTATCCATCCGGCATATACAGTTTAATTTGATGTTATTTGATATGGCATAGATGGTATGTCAACAGGTTCATATGTATTGCTATTATGAACGTATATGGCTGTGCCTAATTTTTCCCACCGTCAGGTTGGTGAAATAAAACAGGCCAATTTTATAGTGTGGATATTTGTAGGGTTTACTTCCTATATGTTGTAGACATATGCACATTGGGTGTGGTCTCGTATGATTCTTTGTAATTCACCAGACGTAGTAGGGGTTAAAGAGACCATTTATATTCCATTGAATGATTTTATATTACCATTATTGGGGAGGAATTGGTGTTAAATTCTGTAAATGATTGCTGATTTTACTTTATCTCGTAGTTTACATGCATTTGAATTTATTTTGTGGCGGTTTTTTAATCGTGTATTTTTGTATGTTGGTTATTAGATTCTGCAGTTGTTTGTTTTTCATAGTTGAATATTAATAAAGTCTATTTTTTTCATTTTTTATAATTTCTCTTTTTGTATTTAAGGAGTCAGAACATAATTCGTTCTCCATGTTGGTGTGTTAAAGGGCACCTCCTTAATTTGGTCAAAATTTGTCAATACAATTTCATACTGTGTCCTCTTGTCTTGGTAGTTAGTTGGTTTATATGTACTTACAAAGCATTCATTTACAACCACAAGATGAAGCATGTTTGGTAGTGTTAATTATTGGTTCAGAAGTTTTTGGTCTAGCTTATAGAAATTTGGTTTTGTAATTCTATTGTTCTTTTTCTGTAGTGATTAAGGACTGTTGGTTTGAGGGGTTATTTTTTGTTTTGTTTATTGTTAATGGGATATTGTGGTCTGTGGATGGTTGGGGGTGTGAGTTATATTTTGGTTTGGTTTAATGGTATGATTTTCATTAGTATTTTTGATGGAAATTGTAAAGAGTGAATCTTTATTGTCCAGATGTTGGCTGTTGATTAGAGATTGAGGGTAATTGTGTTTATTAATTTCCACTGTGATGAGGTTAATTAATATCTTTTTTAAAAATTGTTCTCCTGGTGTAGTTGGAGTCTCTCTGGATTGATTGAATTTTCAATATTTACTTTTTTCCCTTAGGTGCGGGTTCTTCTAGAATTCTTTTCTTTTTCCAGTTCGATTATACTCATTATTTAATTCTTCTTTCTATTGGAAGTTCTTTTCCATGGATGAACTGAATCATCTATGTTAGTGGTGTATTGGTTTGTTGTAATATCACTTTTATTTTGGATTTCAGTATTATTGGTTATGAAATCCAGTTTTCCATGTTATACTATCTTGTTTGTCATTGTGCTGTTTGATGTCTTGATTTTTTAGTCACATTTGAAAAGGTGGGGGTTTTTGGATGGATTGTTAACGCCTCTTACTTTTAGCTCAAGTCTGGCTTCCATGACTGTCATTCATGTCCTATTTATTAACAACTGAAGTTTCTGTGTTTTATGGGTAAAATGAACACTCCTTAGATTTTGCGTGATGGGCTAGTCCACAATTAATACATTTTGATTGATACAGTTCCAATTAGTGGTATGGTCATCTGATGCACAGACTGCACCATAGCCTTATTACGGCATTCTTTTGTATGTGTGTCCATACCTTGAGGCACTGTGTACATTGTAGTGGTTAGAACAAAAGGACGAACTCTCTATTTTGTCCAAGAATTTTTATTTTTAAATGGTAGGTCTTGGCCTGTAAATTTTTATTTTGGAATGTGATATTTTTTACTTTTATCTTCCTACTTGAAAATAGAGTGTATTTCTAAATCGTGGATTGTTATATCTCAATTTAGGGAGTCAGCCAAATAGTGTTTTGAGAAGCTCCTGCTCGCTATTGGGTAGGATGACTGTACCCTGTACATAAATTCAATGTTCCGTGGCTTGTAATTATTACCTTTATATTATTTATTTCTGTTATACTTAAAAAGGCAGTGGACTGCTTTTTATTGGTTACTTGGATAAGACCCTCATGTCCTTGATGTGTCTGCATTCCATGTCTTGTGTTGGATTATATGTTAAGTAATTTTGTTTTCTAGCATCGCTGCTGAGATTTTGTTGTCAGCTTTGAGGACTAGAAATCTTGGACCAGTTATCTGGTCCAAAGAGGTCATCAAAATGTACCAATGTGGGATTAAGTCGGTAATTTTTGTTTCTTTTTGGTCCTTGTTTTATGTATGCTTGCTTGTCTATTATGATATATTTTTCTGTATTGCTGGGAGGATTATTTGTCTCTAATTCAGAATTATTGTTCATCATATATGGTTCCATTGTTACGATATTGGAGGGTTTCCATTTTATTTTTGGTTGTTTCTTTTTTATTTATGCACTCTATTTGGTTTTCTGGCTCTGCTGCTTTTACTTGGAACAGGGTTGTTCCTTTGTATCTTTTATAGTACTTTCACTACTTGTGGCAGTACCTAAGAGAAATTCGGGGAGTGAGTGACAATGAAGGTCATCAACTGTGCCGTATTTTGTTTTTTTCCATCATGGGGCCCAGGGGTACTCAAATCATTTATTTCACAGTTCATAAATTTTGTAAAAAAAAAAAAAAAAAAAAAAAAAAAAAAAAAAAAAAAAAAAAAAATTCTGAAAAGATATCATTGGCCCTTCGCGAAGTTAGGAAATCTTCTGCCAAAGGCACAAGTGAAAGGACTCCCAAATGTCCGCCATCCCTACCATACCCCAAAAAAAGGGGGGATGGCATAACATGATTAGTATGGCCCAACCAAGTGTAAGCAGAAGCCGCTTGCTAGGACTAAGAGTATTACGTAATACAATTATCCCCATCCAATAACACATTATGGGCAAACTGGATAGAATGGCCGAGAGTTCTATTCCTAGAACCAGGCCCCACCCCCCCCCTGGAATCCGTGGTCCAGCTCCACAGAATAGTTCCGCCTGAAAAACAGGTCCGAACATTGTCGGGTAGATGATGGATCTACCACAGTTCTCACTATTTAGCTTCGGATTTAACTCCACGTTAATCCATGATATGTTTTCTCCATTTATTTGCTTTCAAAAAAAAAATTTTGGAAACAAAAAAAATGGAAAAGTCCACATAAGTTTATTGAAAATATATAATGTCATATGGGACTCTTGGGTTCGAACCTGGGAAGAGATTCCTGAGGTTCGAGAGCCCCCTCACCACGTCAAGGTGGTCCCAAAATGAGGGGGAGAGGGGAAGACAACCACCATGAAATTTCTGAAGCCAAACCAAGTAAGAGACTCTGGGAAAACATATGGAACAATCTGGTATCACACAACAATCATGCAACATGGCTCCAGGAAGTCATGGAAGAAGAAACAGGGAGAATAAAACAAAGATTCACTGAGATCACGCAGACACAGTCAAAACACCAACTAAAGAAAATGGCCAACTAGAAAGCCCCACGGTCCCGATGATAAGTCCATATGGATACTGGCTCAAAAACTCAAGGCCCTACACATAACACCCCCCCCCCCCCCGCCCCCCCCCCCCCCCCCCCCCCCCCCCCCCCCCCCCCCCCCCCCCACCCCCCCCCCCCAACAGAAAGGCTGCAGAAGGAAGTGTAGGGGCACAAAAGACCAGCTTCTGATAGACAAAATGGTAATGAAGAACAGTAGAAGGAAAACCAACCTAAGCATGGGCATGGACTGACTATAAGAAAGCCCTCGACATGATACCACACACATGGCTAATAGAATGCCTGAAAATATAAGGGGCAGAGGAAAATACCATCAGCTTCCACAAAAATACAACGCACAACTTTACAAGCTCTGGAATAAGACTAGCAGAGGTTAATATCAGAAGAGGGATCTTACAAGGTGACTCACTGTCCCCACTACTCTTCGTAGTAGCCATGATTCCCATGACAAAAGAACTGCAGAAGATGGATGCTGGGTGCTAACTCGAGAAAAGAGGCAACAGAATTAACCATCTGATGTTCATGGACGACATCAAGCTGTATGGTAAGAGCATCAAGGAAATAGATACCCTAATCCAGTGCAAGGATTATATCTGGGGACATCAGGATGGAGTTTGGAATAAAAAAATATGCCTTAGTCAACATACAAAAGGGCAAAGTAACAAGGACTGAAGGGATAAAGCTACCAGATGGGAGCAACATCAAACACATAGATGAGACGGGATACAAATACCTGGGAATAATGGAAGGAGGGGATATAAAACACTAAGAGATGAAGGACACAATCAGGAAAGAATATATGCAGAGAATCAAGGCGATACTCAAGTCAAAACTTAACGCCGGAAATAGGATAAAAGCCATAAACACATGGGCAGTGCCAGTAATCAGATGCAGCGCAGGAATAGTGGAATGCATGAATGCATGAATGCAGAACTCTGCAGCATAGACCACAAAACTAGGAAACATATGATAAGGAGGAGTTATGGAGTTCCATTTGACAACATGAGAGAGAGAGAGAGAGAGAGAGAGAGAGAGAGAGAGAGAGAGAGAGAGAGAGAGAGAGAGAGAGAGAGAGAGAGAGAGAGAGAGAGAGAGTGTAGTTGCTGTATGGATAGTTAGCGATTTAGAGTTCTGGGTCGTCTGTTGGTGCTGTTGGAGTTTGGAGTTGTTAAGAGTTCTGTGTTTCAGGGAGTATTTGGTCTTTAGTCAGTCTTTGGTCATACCTGTGTTAGTCAGTGGTGTCGGCAGCAGTCTATTGAAGACATTGAACGTCAGTTAAGTTTTGTTTTGTTTGTTGATTTGTGTTAGTTATTGTTAAGTTGATGTTGTCTGCTTTGGAGTTGTTGTGCCTGTGTTGTTAGATTTGTTGTGCTTGTAAGTTTTGTTGAGTTATATGAGAGTTGTTATGGTGAGGGTTGTTGTTGGGGAGCTGTTGTAGTTCTTGTTGTTAGTAGGTGTGTGTGTGTTTGCTTGTTGTGTTGTTGGTTTTTTTTGTCTTGTTGGTGATTGTTTTGTGCAATGGTCTTGGGTTGTGTGGTTGTGTTCTTTTTTGTGTGTTGTTGAGTTGTGGTTGTGTTCCTTGTTGGTTTGCTGTGTTGTTGAGTGAGGTCCTTGGGTGTTGTGTACTGTTGAGTTGTGGGGTTGTGGCCTAGGGTGTTGGTGTTGTCTTGTTGTTGTCTTTGGTTGTAGTGGTATCTGCAGTTGGGCGAGTACATGTGTTTGTTTTTTTGTTCTTGTGTAGTTGGTATCTGCAGTGGGCGAGTACATGGTTGGTTTTTTGTTCTTGTGTGGGTAGGTCAATTGTCCTGCGTGTATTCTGTAGTGTAAAGAGGAAAGTGTGACTGAAGGTGAGATTGGTAGCTGGACTGAGGGGGATTTGCCCGCTTGTTTTTTAAGCTTGTGATCCCGCCACAATGACAATACACAAAGCACTACACTTAAGAGCAAATACGGACAGACTATATATAACACGAAAGGAAGGAGGGAGAGGACTACTAAGTATAGAGGACTGCGTCAACATCAAGCAGAAAAGAGCACTGGGGCAATATCTGAAAACCAGTGAAGACGAGTGGCTCAAGAGTGCATAGGAAGAAGAGCTGATAAAAAGTAGATGAAGAGCCAGAAATATACAGACAGGAAAATGACAATCAGAACAGAGGACTGGTGCAACAAACCAATGTACGGACAATACATGAGACAGACTAAAGAACTAGCCAGCGATGATACATGGCAATGGCTATAGAGAGGAGAGCTCAAGAAGGAAACTGGAGAAATGATAACAGCGGCACAATACCAGGCCCTAAGAACCAGATAGTATGTTCAAAGAACAATAGATGGAAATAACATCTCTCCCATATGTAGGAAGTGCAATACGAAAAATGAAACCATAAACCACATAGCAAGCGAATGTCTGGCACTTGCATAGAACCAGTACAAAAAGAGGCATGATTCATTGGATAAAGCCCTCCACTGGAGCCTGTGCAAGAAACATCAGCTACCTTGCAGTAATAAGTGGTACGAACACCAAACTGAAAGTGATGGAAAATGATCAGGCAAAGATCCTCAGGGACTATGGTATCAGATCAGATAGAGTGATACATGCAAATAGACCAGACGTGATGTTGATTGACAAAATCAAGAAGAAAGTATCACTCATTGATGTTGCAATACCATGGGACACCAGAGTTGAAGGAGAAAGAGGGACAAAATGGATAAGTATCAAGGACCTGAAATAGAAATAAGGATATGGGATATGCCAGTGGAAATCGTACCCATAATCATAGGAAAACTAGGCATGATCCCAAGATCCCTGAAAAGGAATCTAGAAAACTAGAGGATGAAGTAGCTCCAGGACTCATGCAGAAGTGTGTGATTCTAGAAACGGCGCACATAGTAAGAAAAGTGATGGACTCCTAAGGAGGCAGGATACAACCCGGAACCCCACACTATAAATACCACCAAGTCGAAACGGAGGACTGTGATGGACAAAAAAAAAAAAAAAAAAAAAAAAAAAATAATAATAATAATAATAACTGAGGATTTATTTTGATTATTCTGCCATATCCTAAGTCTACCTTAAGTCAATTATTTCTTGATAGAGTGGTTGACTGATATCTGTAACCCTATTTTTCCCAGCTGATCTACTGAGGCAAAAGCTTTCAGTGAATCAAGATTACATTGTGCTAATAGTGCGCTAAAATTAATGGTGCTACATGGATAGCAAGTACATTTGGAAAACCCTGAACAGTGTTCATGCAACACCAAAATCTGGAGGTGAATTAAAGGTGATTTGGTCTATGAAAATTTAGCTACCAAGCCAAGCACTGAAGAGGCACTTTCAGCCATTCAGTGCTTCAGACAGTGAAAAGAAGGAACTGGAGAGTTTGGAGAGCAAGATGGAAGAGGGAACAGAGGGAAGGTAAAATGCTTTAAAACAAAAAAAGTGGTTGTAGCAGCAGCAGGAGCAGCTGGGGACCTCAGGGATGCCTCATACACCCTTGAATAATGCCCAAGTGCCCCATGTGAGTGCCCAAGAGGTCAACCACATAGTACCTGGACCTAATCAAGTGGAACACTTGTCAATTTGACATAGTATCCTATTTATAAACGCTTACATTTTATGGTCTACTGGAAATACCTGTAATTCTAGACACAATCATGCAATACTTGATGCATTTTTGGTAATCCACTACATATACAAATAAGCTTGCTGGCATCTGTAAAACTTAGAACTGTGAAAATGAGTAACAAATGATTGCATCAAAAGTATACAACCATAAAGTCAGTTGGAAATAAAGATGCTCTCTACTTCTGTCAAATTACTTAATACTACATTCTTCCAATTTCTGATAACAATGTTTGTTCTTCCTTCCTGCTCATTATTTCTATACGTCAAATTCCCCTTAACATTCACTATTATGTAGAGAGGTTTCTTACGAGACAAGGTCACTGACAACAGGAGGAGGAGGAGGAGGAGGAGGAGGAGGAGGAGGAGGAGGAGGAGGAGGAGGAGGAGGAGGAGGAGGAGGAGGAGGAGGAGGAGGAGGGAGGAGGAGGAGGAGGAGAGGAGGCGGCATTTTGAGGTTACTCACTGAAATGACTTTCAAAATGAATTGTTTTTCAATTTTAGAAATTAATATTATATAGGAAAACTAAAATACCCCAACTTCAGATGTTTCTGCAGTTATCTGCTAAATAGTTATGATTCTTTTTTTATATGCTGCCATTTCAAAAGTGATACTTTTCAACAAATCTCTGAAGTTCGAATGGTATGTGTCACATACAGGTTGGTTTAGGCCAGAAACTGTGTGATATTACTGTAGTACTGTTAGTTATGAGATACTTTGCAAATATTTCTTTCAAGTGCAGGATTGCAATGTAGGATCATTGTTTACTAAAGACTCTGTTACTTATCAGAAACCTAGATAATACTGCAGCGCAGGGTATAAAGAAGGGACTTGGTTACTTAACAGACTTTGCTACTTGTCAAAATCTAGACAACATTCAAGTGCAGCCTATAATAAGTATAGGTCTTCTTGACTTGCATACTGAGAAGGGAAGGAAAAATATAAATTTTCATAATAAAAATTATTATTTGGATACTTACCTACTGTTAAATTTAGCTATATCTCCCCGCCGATTAGGAGAGTCTGCATTCAAACAAACAAAAATCGAATGGCTGCCTGGATGACTCTAGTTTACCTGTTCTCCACCAGGTGTGTTTCAGTTGTTTTAGCTCTTGTCAGAATTCTCCTGACAGCCCACAATAAGTTGTGGAGAGGCTGGGTGGGTCTACTTTCCACAGTAGTTGAGTATCCAAATAATAAATTTTATTATGAAAATTTATATCATTTGATATGAATCTTACCTACTGTTAAAGTTAGCTGATTCCCACATTAAGAGGAAGATGGTGGGTAGTGCAGCTAGACAAAATTCCACTCAGCCATTCGAGCTAAAGGTTTCTTATACGAAAAAAAAACCCCCCAAAACATTCTCACCTGATCTGGAATCCTTGGTGGATTTTACTACCACCAGAAGCTGGATTCCATCAGGAGTACGGAATCTCATAGGTATGCAGCAAAGAGTAGCCTTGCGGAGAAAACCGCTTCGATTCAGCCAGCATGAAACGCAAGTGGTATGAGGGACCCCTGTGCCTATTTCCAAAAGCCCTATCAAACGACAGTCACTTAAAATGAATACCTTTACAATATAAAGGTACGCTCCTATACAAAATTTGTACCTTCATGCTTCCCAAAATATCAAAACCCGAGGTTTTAAACAAAAGCGAACCTAAACCGAATTGCTCTGTTTTTGGTTCAGAAAAGACTACTACCCACTTACTAGTAGCGGATTAAGGGCTTTACTGTTTTCAAACGCAATTCTGTATACTTAAGGTAGTGATCAGGTAAAATCCAAATTGTACCTCTACTGTACCATATAAATCCTATTCCGGAGCAACAAATTGACTTAACACTAAATAAAGTAGCAACTGCTGTTCACATTATGAATGTTTACCTTCAAAAAAGGTAGAATATATGGAGCTAGTTCTCATGCCTATCCAATGCATGACAGAGGACCTTGTGTTCCTTGGCAAAGTTTCTAAAAAATCACAACAAAAAAGGTTCACTTTGCCTCTTCCAGGCTTAACCTTCACAAATACATTCTAGGTTTTCTAAAACTGCAAAACAAAAAGTTAACTTTGCCTTCAAGCTAAACCATTGGCAAAGACAACTAGGTTTTCTAAAACCACAAAACAAAAGGTTGATTTTTGCCTCTTCCAGGCTTAACCTTTGCCAACATCTGTGTTTCTTAAAACTACAAAACCAAAGGTTAACTTGCCTCTACCAGCATTTACCTTTGACAAAGATGTTCAAGGTTTCTAAAAGGATGATAAAAATGTTCTAGATTTAACCTTTAAATTTAAATCCCCCTACAGGATAGAGAAGTTTCCTCTTCTTCCCCACTAAGGGGTTACATTGGAATTCTTACAGGGCACTGTAAAAGAATACACCTAACCTTACTCACCCTCTAGCTCTGAGGCAGAAAAGCTAAAAAAAAATTAGCATTCCCTTTACACCAGCTTAAAGAAGGGGGTTGAGAAGAAATTTACTTATTAACAGCTGATAGTGCTAAATAAAAGGTTTTACAGTAAATTAACCCTCTTACGCCGAAGCGGTAAAAAAAAAATTGTCTCCCGTGTGCCGGAGGTGTTTCAGAGTGAGCACAGAGCGGAAAAAATATTTTTTTCAAAAAATCACAGCGCGCTTAGTTTTCAAGATTAAGAGTTCATTTTTGGCTCCTTTTTTTGTCATTGGCTGAAAGTTTAAGTAGTATGCAAAAACCATCAGAAATGAAAAAATATTATCATTATCATATATAAATAATATATATGATAGCGCAAAAAACAAAATTTCATATATAATTGTATTTAAATCGCGCTGTGCACAAAACGGTTAAAGGTAACAAGTTACTTTTTTTTTCGTTGTAATGTACACTAAATTGCGATCATTTTGGTACATAAAACATTTTTAAACGATAAAAGCAACACAGAGAAAATATTATCACAAAATAATGCATGAATTCGTAACGCGCGGACGTAAACAAATATTTTTTTTCAAAAATTCACCATAAATCTAAATATTGTCCTAGAGGACTTCCAATTTCTTTCAAAAATGAAGACAAATGATGAAATTACTATAATGTAAGAGGTATTAGCTGTCAATTGCAGTTTTCGACCATATCTGATGAGTTAAAGTTGACCGAATGTCGAAATTTTTTGATATATATATTTTTTATATGCAATTATTTCGGAAATAAGAAAAGATACAACCTTCAAATATTTTTATTTATTCTACCCAATGAAATTGCGCACATTTTCATATATAAAACTCTATGAAATCCTAACATGAAACGGAGCAAATATTCCAAGAATGGTACGTAACGCATTTCGGAGATTTGTGGCGGAGAATCCGCGCGCAGAGGGAAGGAAAGGATTTTTTGTTTAAATTCACCATAAATCTAAATATTTTTGCTAGAGACTACGAATTTGTTTCAAGATGAAGATAAATGACTGAATATTAATAGACTGTAAGAGTTTTAGCTTACAATTGCGTTTTTTCGACCATTTCGTAGAGTCAAAGTTGACCGAACGTGGTTTTTTTTTTTTTTTTTTTTTTGGTCTATTTATCACGATTTATATGCAAATATTTCAAAAATGAGAAAAGCTACAACCTTCAATTATGTCTAGTTGTATTCTACATGAAATTGCGCACATTTTCATATATAAAACTTTATGTAACGGCTAATTTAAAATGGTGCAAACATTACCACAATCGCACGTATGATTTTTTCGGAAAAGAGTTACGCGCGGACGTAAAGAAAATGTTATTTTTTTCATAAATTCACCATAAATCGAAGTATTGTGCTAGAGACTTCCAATTTGTTGTAAAATGAAGGTAAATGCTTGAATATTACTAGAATATCAGCGTTTTAGCTTACAATTGCGTATTTCGACCATTTCGGTAGAGTCAAAGTTGACCGAAGGTTGAAATTTTGGCAATTATCGTTATTTATATGAAAATATCTCAAAACTGATAAAAGCTACAACCATGGGTTGTTTTTAGTTGTATTGTGCATGAAATTACACATATTTCCATATATAAAACTTTATATAACGGCTAATTTTAAAATGGTGCAAACATTACCACAATGATTTTTTTCGGAAGAGTTACCGCACGGACATAAGGAAAAAGTTTTTTCATAAATTCACCATACATTGAAATATTGTGTTAGAGACTTCCAATTAGTTGCAAAATTAAGGTAAATGATTGAATATTACTAAAATAGAGTTTTAGCTTACAATTGCATTTTTCAACCATTTCGGTAGAGTCAACGTTGACCCGAAGGTTGTAAATTTTGGCAATTATCGTTTATTTATATGAAAAAAAAATATCTCAAAACTGATAAAAGCTACAATCATGAGTATTTTATTGTTGTATTCTACATAAAAATGCGCACATTTTCATATATAATACTTCATGAAACGGCTAATTTACAATGGTACAAAAATTATGTCAAAGTGACAAAATAATTTCCGAAATGTGTCACAGATACTTTTTAGTGCGGCAAGAAAGAAATTCACGCTTGCGTGCGTGCGTAACAATTGTAAACAAAACAACACCTTGATCCGTGAACTCCCATCATCCCCCAAGGCGCGTGATTCAAAAGTTTTAGGCTGGTAGGCCTATAAGTATTTTTCTGCGAATTTTAAAAAAAACTTTTGTAAGTCGACGTAAAATACGTCCAGTCGGCACACGGGAGACAAAAAATGTCGACGTAAAATACGTCCAGTCGGCGTAAGAGGGTTAAGATGCAGTTTAGACCTGCATCTAAACTCCAGAGAGAGACTGATATAGAGATCAAGGGGCTTCAATCTCAACACCTTACAGCGCTGGTCCTCAGCAAGATCTAAAAGTACTTGATGCAATACCGAGGAAAGTACGTATGGAACGATAACTTTGGAAGTAGACAGTGAAGTCTTATCTCCTCTAAACAGAAGACACTGACATCTACAAGGTTCCAGGTACTGAAAATTCCTCTAGAATGGCACCCTCAGCAATACACAGACCACTGCTTCTGACCCCAGGCCATGGCAGTTTTAAATTAAGGACAGATCCTTTGATAACTTGAAAATCTTATTATTGGGAGGGGACATTCTAACATCTCCAAGCAGTTAAGGAGATGCCTAAGTTAATGGAAGTGTATGGAATTGTGTAGTAGAGTTGATTTCTTCTCAACGGAAGAATGAGACATCTACCAAGAGCATTGGAAATTCTGAAAATCATTTGCCCTGAGGCTACAAGGGCTCTACAGGAGACACTGGGCAATTCTTGAACTTGAAATTGCTCAATAGTATTCAGAGTAGATACGAGGGGCAGGCCTATGAGTCTGAATTAGGCCAAATTTAAGGAGACATCCACTGCTCAAGCCTGAGGTCAACAAAGAAGAGAAATCATTCAGATGTCCCTGTTCATCTACATGCTAGGAGGTCTAAATGAGTGCTCCTTAAATCCACACCAAGTGCCCAACTTACGGATGTAAATGGCCCCCACCCCCGGCCCCTTTAGGCAGTTGCTCTTCCTGAATCCCCAATTGCTAAAACACTGTCCTTCCACAGATTGAATGATCAAACCAATATGTTGTTTCATTTCACTCAAAGCAGCAAACTTCACACAAAGACTTTGTTTCTGACCGGGAATAAACCTGCTAAGCATCCTGATGTCTTTCCACTGCCCTGACATCTAAAAAGTTTTACCAGGTGTAGTGTTGACCATTCTATGTTGCATGAAAGTGTAATGACACTAGTTAAACTCTGTTGCATGACAGAGGGAAAAGACCAAAACTTGGACTTGGGTTTTAAGAACAAAATGGACGATTCCTGGTTACAGAGTCCCTCCTACAGTCCTGGAGCCAAAGTTGGTTCTGGATTACTTACAAATTAAATGAATTTTATTTGTAATTCTTACGCTGAAAATGTACATTAATTGAGTAGGATTATCTGAAAATATCCCCAGTGAGGCCATGTTTCCTAATAAGGAAAAGCCCTAAATTATTCAAGCAGCACATGCCTATTCATCTTTGACTGACAAGCATGCATAATTAAGTATCGTCCCCACATCACAAGATACGAATGGGGATATAGAGAATTAAAAATATAATGCATAGAAATTGGGCCAGAAGAAGACAGGTCCTTGGCCTTTGGAATACTGTTGACAGAGTTGGCCAGCTTGAATCACTGATCCAGTAGAAGTGTCTTGCTCCTAAAGTTGACACCATCCACCAATGGGCAACAAGTCCCTGACATAACTTATAGAGGGCTGCACACTAACCCAAACAAAGTGCACAGAACGGCAATACCTTCTTGTAAAAACATCTTGAAGGAACTTGCATGACTGTGGATGTATTGGTACATAAGTGAAATATATTCTGCATGTGTACCACAAACCTCACCATTCTTTGGAAAGGCACTAAAACCATGCTAGAAAACCAACAAGTATGTGGGCAGACACTTCCTGTTATTCAGTCTCCAAACGTCCAAGAATATCTCCAATTACTTATGGAGTTCGTCCTAAAGAATTACCCTTGGACCATCATTTCCTCTATATACAATCTCCTACTAAAAAGAAATTTGCGAGAGATTTCTGCTGATGACAAAGGAAGCTATACGAGGGAGATTAAACCAGTGGAGAACAACCAAAAAAGAATCACAACTGCCCTTCACCGTCTCCACCTTGTAACATACTGGTCCTAAGTCTCTCCATGCATGTTAGGAGGTTACAACTGTCCGTATCCCATACCTGAGTCTGCACTTATCCCCGAAAGGTGTAAAATATGACTACCAATAGATAATCCCTTATCGTCTTAAACCGAACTGCATAATCAGACAGGAAGCGAAAGTGTTCTCACTTCTTCCAAACCGAGTGAGTATAAGCATGACATTACCCTGCAGCATCAGAAATGAGTTACTTGTTTTAGTTACATGTTTCCTCACTAAAAACTCCCGCTGGCAACAAACCCTAAAGCTGGCTTCACAAGCTCGCTGGGTTGGTGTCTCCACCTCTCTAAGCAGTCGCAGAGACAAGACACCATAGCTAAATGGTAATAACTCAAGCTAGACAAACTCCATCAGCATGTCTGTCAGTCTTGTTTTCATTTCCCAACAGGAAAGAGAAAGAAAGCAAACCTCCTACTAAAGCTCTCTGCAACTTCAAGACAAGGCGACATGCCAAGGCAGACCCAAAGGGAGATTTGTGCGTCCAAGGAGAAAAGTTATGAAATACTCTCTAATTGGAGAAAATGTTGATTCTCTTCTCCAATATTTAGAGGGCGCCCAAATACGCTAAGACAATCAAGACATATTCTCTATGTGGGCTCTTTCCTCAACAAAATGAGGATACAGCAAGGCATAGTGTTGCAACAAACGCTGACCAGCCCAAATGATTTCCTCCAACTCCATTCAAACTCTTCTTCCATCATCCATCAGCGGACAATGGGAGGAGACAGCTGCCGACAGGAGGTAAACAAAAGAGCTTAAAGGATTGCTCTTTCTCCGCAACCCTTGGCGACAAAAAAGCGACAATTGTTGATTAAGAGGTGACAGCAGCTGAGTACTGTATTGCATCCACCACGATTCAATGAGAGGAAGACAGTTTTAAGCGACTCAGGACTCGGCCAAGTCCACACGAGTCAACTGCATTCACATGAGTCAACAATGTCCGAAGTCTGCACAAGTTGACTGAGGGAAAGAGAACGAGGTGCCAGAAGTGGGAGGCAGTGGGAGAGGATTTACGACGACTTTCCCACCTCATCCGAAAGCAGACGTACATACTTGAAAGCATTCCTATATGAAACTAGGTGTTCAAGATGACACAATGTACCTATGGAGCGAGCATTAACGCTTACCTAAACGGTCCTTACGCGAACGCTTTAATGGTCCTAGGCAATCGCTTCAACGGTCCTTTGGCGAACGCTTTAAACGAGATTCAGACCATGAAAAGGGCGAAGTAGGTATTGGAGGACACAGAATCCCTTTGTCCCAAGAACCAACCTGGTTCCCTGGCAGCAGACACTACCAACTGTGCAGGGCAGTCCGAGGCTCAGGCTACGTACAGATGAGAGCACCAACACCTTACTTCTAACAGGGAACACGAAAAGAGCGCACACTAAGGAAGGACTCGGAACGTTCTCCTCACAAACTAAGTTCAACTTTTATTAAAACTAAAAATAGGTTTGATGTTCTAACTTCTCGTTACGCTTTTCCTGAACCGAATTGGGAGCAGAAGGCGGAGCTACAAAGTAAGTCAATACTAGCCTACTAAAATGCCTAGTCTGAGTAGGGATAGCCTGACAGGTTGTAGTCCCGACCTAACTAATTGCTTTCGCAATCTATTAGTTTCCTGTCTTACCTGTATCTGAAATATTCAGGCACAAATTTCTCAGAACAATTCCCTATATTCTTCACATCTAGTAGTTCCAAGATCACACTCTGTACCCTTGCAAGTACAAACTGAATGTTGATCAACTTCCAATTTCAAAACATATAGTTACACCAAAAACATTCCTACATAGCCTGATGTTATTAGTTTTGCTTCCGGTGGAAGATATCCTAGGAAAATGAAATTACAATACCGTAAACAGGTGTAAAACAGCCAAACTTTATAGAATACCAACAATTGCCTTACCGCAATGGCGGCAAGGAGAACTCTGACAAAAGCTAAAACATTCGAAACTCACCTGGTGGAGAACAGGTAAACTAGACAGTCGTCCGGGTAGCCATTCGATTTTTTGTTTGAATGCTGACTCGCCTAATCGGCAGGGTGATAGAGCTAAATTTAACAGTAGGTAAGATTCATCTCAAATAATTAATCTTATTAGTCAGTCTGCCCAATAATGTACTCCTGAAATTATGGTACATATGTATTTTGAAGCTTACTGGATTACTAACTGATTTTAAAACATGTACATTACCCTCACAAACTGTGACCACTGAGGGTTTATTCATATTAACTTTATTCGGATTATAAATCTGTATCCTGCAACATACAGAGCTGATACAAACTAATAAGACTTTTACATAAGGTCTGTCTACTACTACAATCTCAGCCACCCGATGGCTGATAATGCATTAAACTGACAAGACACTTCAGCAATAAATATCCTGAAATATACTGAACTACCCTTCAACACATTAAACTGACAAGAAATTTAATCAAACACTATATATCCTTAAACATGCAAAGCTACTTCACAGCTGCTCTTAAGCTACTGTGAAACACAAGCAAAAAATAAAGCATGCTGAGCCATATTAAATACTGCACCTAAGGGCTAACACTTCACTGATCAGTTCAATGCCTTGAGTCATGATGACAATACCAAATGAGAGCTTGAAAAATAAAATGGTCCTGAAGAAGTCTTCTGTGACCAAATCTTCTGGTGTTCCTTTGCATGTCCAAGATTCCACTTGCCAATCATAGTTTCTGAAAGAAGGAGAAACAAGTTGACTAAATCATTTAAGCTTCAAAATATTGCAACTTCCAACATATTGTAAGAAGGGCATCATGAACTATAATACCCAGACCACAAGCATCCAACACCTGGGTCCCTACCACCACTCAGGGGGGTCATTTGGGCCAGGTGCTTTAGTTGCAAGGCTGAATATCCGCAGCGTGGTCAGGGACATTTCACTAGACTCCTATTCAGAACAGGTGCAGGATGTTGAGATAATTCACACATTGGAATCCAATGCAAATTTCTCGAGGTTTCAGGATCTTGGAACATATTTCAGTCTGCTAAAGGACTACAATTGTACTATCTTGAGATATTTTCCTTATTTGGCCTCCCTTTAACATTTTGTGGCCAACTTCATCATCTGTCATACAATCTGGTAACATTTCTGAAGATCAACATCATCACCTCTGTGTGTGTGTGTGTGTGTGTGTGTGTGTGTGTGTGTGTGTGTGTGTGTGTGTGTGTGTGTGTGTCTCATTTCATTCATTCATCTCAGAATCCCATGGTTGCCTCCATCACTCTCAGAATAGTAGTCATTTACTGTGTTCACTAATTTGCTTTCTTATGGTACTCAAACACCAAACTATTTTACATAACTAGAAACGACCCATAATTCCTTGAGATGTGTCAGAGAAATTCCAACTAGCCTTATTACACAACTTGACGATTTCACATTTTTAAAGGTCTGGTAACCCACAATAAAACAGGATTAGTATGAATGTGATTTTTTTTTTTTTTAGGGTGTAGTGGATAAGAGTTTAAGGGGACCGTCCGCTATGGCGGATGACATGTCAACTTGAAAAAATAAAAAATCGAGTTATTACTTGTACAGTGGGGCATCGCTTATTCACGGATCAGTATTCACGGATCCAGTTAATCACGGGTTTTTTCTTGGACCGTTTCTCATGTTACATCACTGGTATGAATCACTGCATCACGGGTTTGTTGTGTTGCGTATGCGATGTTTTTCGGTAGGCTAACCCTCGGCCGTGGTCCGATAACTACCAACATTCATTTAAAGACTCATATAATGATATTAACTGACAATAAAGGTAATAAAACCATTCTCACCTAATATATTATTGTCCTATCTTCGAAATAAATAGCCTATTCAAGGTTTATGTATGACGTTCATTGGTAGGCTAAGCGTAGTTGCAGTGCGATAACCACCAAGTACACAAACATTCACATTATGATATTAACTGACAATAAAGGTAATAAAACCATTCTTACCATATATATTATAGTCATATCTTCATAATAAATAGCCTATTCAAAGAATAATTCCACATCATTTCACTCAACTTATCGTCGGAGTGGCCAGCCACAAAATGTAAGCATATGCCTTTACATATGAAAATGGTTTATGTATACGGTTGCGTTCAAAGCGACATTTTTTGTTTGATAAACTTTAGAAATTTTAATAGTAGTGGTAGTATAATTACAGTAGTAATAACATTAAGGCTAAAATAATTCGAACTTCATTATTATTTTGGCAGTATTCGTTATATAACTTCTCTGAACAATGAAGTCATACAAACGCTATTTGTCATAGATTATCGTAAGTATTGCTGTGTTGTTATTGGCGACGAAGCGTAAACGAAATACATAAAAGCATTTTTACCTTATATATTATCGTCATATCTTCATAATAAAAAGGCTATTCGTGGAGTAATTCCATATCAG